>NC_046659.1:95145057-95149014 GCF_010883055.1 Belonocnema kinseyi | reverse complement strand
TAGAGCTCCAAGGAGATTATGTTGAAAAATAAAAAAAAATTTACCCAAAAAAAATTTTTTTTATACTTCATTCTAAGGACTTATTGAACTACCCTCGTATAAAGAAAAGATTAGATTCTTTCCAAATACTTATCGAAATCAATTATCTTGAGAATATATATTTTTTTAAATGTGCCTACTTACGGATTTCTGTAAATAATACTTCTTTAAATTGACTCACCTGCAACCAAAAATAAGTCATCTATAGGTCCGTCCACTCAGCGCCGCCACCAAGGCAAATTATAAAGTGGAATACGCCATATTTGTTTGCTTTTTTTTTTGCTAATTTTATGCTAAAAAAAAATTTGGTTTGCTCTCTAAACTTCGGAGAAAAGGGTGGCGGCGCTAGTTGGACGTCCACTCAGCGCCGCCACCTACGAAAACTCACTAAAAATGATTATAATGTGATAAACGATGAGTGGAGATTTTTTTGCTTTTTTTGCTCTATGATGACATATATTACGATTCCCAAAAAACCACCCCTAATTCTTACACAACTACCCACGGGATCAAAAAAGTTTTCAAACTGGGAAAACTACCTTCAACAATTTAAACATGATTTAGGGCTTCAAATTAATTACATGACACTTGAAAATTTCGCCCTCTTTATAATTTCCCCAAAACTACCCTTCCACGTGAACGTATGCAGCAGAACATTTATATGTATGAAAAATGTATTAAACATAATCAAGCTTAGAAGAAACTGTTAGTTGATTTTTTTGCTCTGGTTTTGCTCTGCGATAATATATGATGCGTTCACCAAAAACTACCCCTAAGTCATACATACATACCCCTCGTCATCAAAAACGTTTTAAAAGTTGGAAAACCACCTTGAACAATGCAAAAATGATTTAGAACTCTAAATTGATTACATGGCTCTTCAAAATTTCTCCCTCTGCATAATTTTTCCGAAAAACTACCCTTACACGTGAACCTTGCAGCGGAACATTTATATTTATGAAAAAAGCATACAAATAATAAAACTTAGAAAACACTGTTAGTTGATATTTTTTGCTCTTTTTTTGCTCTTTGATAATATATAATACGCTGTCGAAAAACTACCCCTAAGCCATACATGCCCTCCCCTCGGCATCAAAACTGCTGCATACGTTCACGTGGAAGAGTAGTTTTTCAGGAAAATGATAAAAAAAGGGGGAAATTTTAAAGTGCCATGTAATGAATTTGGGGTTCTAAGTCATTTTTACATTGTTCAAGGTGGTTTTCCAACTTTTAAAACGTTTTTGATGCCGAGGGGGGGGGGGGTTGTATGACTTAGGGGTAGGTTTTGGGTAACATATTATACATTATCGAAGAGCAAAAAGGGAGCAAAAAAATATCAACTAACAGTTTCTTCTAAGTTTGACTATTTTCAATGCTTTTTTCATACATATAAATGTGCTGCTGCATACGTTCACGTGGAAGGGTAGTTTTTCAGGAAAATTATAAAAAGGGGTAAATTTTAAAGTGCCATGTAATTAATTTGGAGTTCTAAATCATTTTTACATTGTTCAAGGTGATTTTACAACATGCAAAACGTTTTTGATGCCGAGGGGAGGGTATGTATGACTTAGGGGTAGTTTTTGGGTAACATATAATATATTATCAAAGAGCAAAAAAGGAGCAAAGAAATATCAACTAACAGTTTCTCCTAAGTTTGATTGTTTTCAATGCTTTTTTCATACATATAAATGTGCTGCTGCATACGTTAATGTGGAAGGGTAGTTTTAGGGAAATTATAAAGAGGGCGAAATTTTCAAGTGTCATGTAATTAACTTGAAGCCCTAAATCATGTTTACATTGCTGAAGGTGGTTTTCCCATTTTGAAAACTTTTTTGATCCCGGAGTTAGTTGTGTAAGACTTAGGGGTAGTTTTTTGGGAAACGTAATATATGTCATCATTGAGAAAAACAAAAGCAAAAAAATCTCCACTCATTGTTTATCGCATTATAATCATTTTTAGTGATTTTTCGTAGGTGGCGGCGCGGCGCTGAGAGGTCGCGTTGCTAGCGCCGCCATACTTTTCTCCGAAGTTTATAGAGCAAAAAAATTTTTTTTTTAGCATAAAATTAGAAAAAAAAGCAAAAAATATGGCGTATTCCATTTTATAATTTGCCTTGATGGCGGCGCTGAGTAGACGGACCTGTCATCTTTTAGTTTCGAAGGCTCAATAAAATTACATAATATTAACATCGCATTTCATTATTTTAATTATTTCTTCATTCAATTTTAGTCATATCTTTGAATTCCCAAAGCATATTGTTCTTCGAAAACCAACTGTATTTAAAAGATAAGAAAATAAATTCAAACAATATTGGATATAGCAATGGAACTAATTTTTGAGAAAATATTCTATCCCTAAGATTTTTATCTTCTTTCATATAAACAAAAAGTTCTATCAATGCGTCCAAAATCATAGAATGAAGTTATTCGGTTCACCATTACAAAATTAAAATCTCTATTGGTTAAGGTTATCCGCAACAAATATTAGAACTCTTCATAACTCTACACATTTTTCTTGAACATAAATACTTACTCTAAATATTATCTGCATAATTATTAAACAGAACTATTATTATTAGACCACTAAGTCAAATCTCTTGCGGGGTCAACGTAAACTCATTCAGTTCTAACCTCATGACACAACCGGATATTATAGAATTTAAATGATAAGGGTAAGTGAAGGATGTGTAGCAGAAGGGTTAGATTTTTATCAATCTAGAAGTCGCATGGTGCTTATTCATAACGGAATCGCTGGTCCATCTCTCTAGTAATTACCCCAGATGAAGAGCTTCGCAAATCCATCGTACTTCACGGTTCACATATAACGCAGTTTGTGGGAAGAGCAACAATCTCCAAGAGGGACCATGAGTATTCAAATTCTTTTGTTTCTATCATCTAACACACTGATGACACTTTTCGTCAATCATTTCTTATAAACAGTTTTTTGCCACACGTTTTGCCAAAACTCTAATCCTGATAAGCTTCTATCTTTTTTTCTTCTTTCAATTTTTAAATAATTTAAACATTTCTCCGGAATTTATTATAAGAATATAATTGGTATTCTATAGAATTGTTTAAGTTGTATTCTGAGGAGAAAAAAATGCAATAAGGTTGAGATTGATTTCACAAGAGACGACTGAAGCGGCCGATTTTACCTCTTCTTGTGTAACTTCTTTCCCTAACGTTATTTTGTCTAGAACAAAATGAAAAAACTTTTCGATACCCTCGAAGCAGCACTCGACTAAAGTCCATACGTAAAAGGAAGGAAACTTGGTGGAGAGAGATAAAAGCAGAGAAGCACAGAAGAGATGGCGGAGAAAGCCTCGCGCTCTATCGCGAATCTTCCCTCGTGTGTAAACCTATAAAATGTCTACCTCTGTAGTTCCTAGGATCCCATGGCACACGTTCGCTGTTATATGCTGCCTTTAGGAATGGCGCATAATAACGGATCGCTGTACTTCGGTCACGTCGCCTTAACCGAAGCCAACCAAGTCTGCCACAAGTGGTCGTTATTCACTTCGTTGCGCTCCCGTGCTCGACCAGCAATATCTACTGTTCAGTTGTTCATTTTTCGAACAAGATTACGAAAAATTGAAACTTTCACGAGTTCTTTCGACATTCAATTTGACAATTTCGATACGGACAAGAAATAAAATAGTGATGAATCAAAATCAATGTTACTAGGGCAAGTTTTGTGACCCTTTTTTTAACAGAGGGAGGGGTTAACGCAGAATGCAGGATGCACAGCATCAAATGAGCTCAAAAAAGGAGAAATAGGGTAAGTTTTTCACGAAAATGGAAAAAAGTGGGAATATTCAACAATAACACAGGCCAACAATTCTCAGAACCAGAGACCAGACCTACTATACCCGAAGGTTTTTGCTGCGCTGAATCCGAATCTGACCTCAGAAAAATTCC
>NC_046659.1:95125086-95144957 GCF_010883055.1 Belonocnema kinseyi | reverse complement strand
TTCTGAGGTCGGATTCGGATTCAGCGCAGCAAAAACCTTCGGGTATACTAGGTCTGGTCTCTGGTTCCGGACCTTTGTCAAATTTTATCGGCCTGTGTAATTTTTACAGGTAGGAAAGAAGAAAAAATGTTTTTAAAGCAAAATATTATATATTTATTCATCTATATATGGTTATAATCTTCTATTCACTTAATATTACAAATCTGCATAAAAATATTCATTATTGTTTTCTTGACAACGTATACTAGATATATTTAACTAGTAAAAATACATTTAGCATTTTTGGTACTCGTCATAGACGAATATATTTATTCGTTTTACCTAAACTGATTTTATCGGGGATTTTATAATAATTAATCTTTGTGCACAGCCCACTAAGGTAGATATTTTATATCTAAATGCGAAGAGTTAAATATATGTTTCTCCACTTAGGGAACCAGATATCGAAAATCAACACGCTAAAACCTTGATCCAAATTTGAAAATGTAAAAACTAAAACTTAGGAGGACTCAAGTATAGATGCATTAAAAAGGTTGGTAGAAGCAAAGTAAGAAACAAATTGCTTTCTACATTCTTTTCTTTATCAACGGGGAAAGAATTTTACCGCCTGATTCAAATATTGTATTTTTAATAAAAAAAGGGGGAAAGGGGAAGATTTCCGAGCATAAGGATACCAGTACGAGGTGGATAACAGTACGAACTGAATAATGGGAAAAAGTAATTGGGTTTTGAAGCAAAGCTTCTGTAGTATTTTTTATGAGTATTGATATTCAAAACGAATTTTATCATTACCGTTTTTACCACCCGTGTAGCAATTTTTCAATGGCCCAGACCGGGCCGAGACTTGGCCAAATCTGGCCCAGATCTGGAAAACTAACCTAGGCCTGATCACTAATGAAACACGTGGTCCGATCGAAGCTAGATCTGACACTTGATCTGGCCGCCCAATCAGTACCCGACCTGGCCCTGACCAATTTCCAGTTAAGAGACATTTTTCAAATTTATCATTTTTTTATGATTTTGTTTTAAATAATAATTTGGTAAGAAGCAAAATGAGTAAATTGAACTGTCTTGTTTGTTCAGGTGCCAAATATTAGCACAAATATGATTAAAAACTCAATACATTTTTTATTCTTTTTGACTTCATTCTTTACTATAGCCGCGCCCCTGTCCTTAGCATTTTCAATTATTGTTCTAATGTGCGTCAATGCTTCTTCCGTAATGACAGTGTACGTTGTACAAGCAACCTAAAGAATAGTTTATTATTAATTATTGGTCTGTATATAAAATTAATATAATTTTCAGTTAAGCATCAATTATGTAAAAGATTAAATTTTTACCTAGAATTTTAAGCACTTCATCAACAGTGTTCTGATCCATCCGTTTGATTACATCTAAAATACACAGCTGTATCATTTCACCAGGTTCATCTTCAAGCAATTCTACTAAGCCATCAATGCACTCTTTCAATGAATCCGTTAAATCGAAATTTGACTCTTCTGAATTCGCTGAATCAAAATTTGGTTCGCTTGAATCTAATGATGTGCTATTACCCTGTGAACCTAGGAGTGCCATTTATTATATTATTGTTCTTTTTTTCGAGCATATATGCTTACAATTATTAGTTAAAAGTGTTGGATCAAAGTTCTAATCTCAAAATTCGGTTTCTTCATTTTACTTTATGAACATTTGGAAATTAGATATTGATTTGCTCTGTAGCGCAATTCACTTTTTAGATAGAAATATGCATACGAGGGTGGTCTAAAAATGTATGGCAAAATTTTTTTTCACTTCAGAGGGCAACACACTCCCCACAAAAAAGTTTCCATTTCCGGAGAAAGAAAATCCATAATTTTTATTTGTTCGAAATTCGAATATAAAGACGTTAACATGAGGAAATTTTGAATTTTTGGAAGATTTGATCTCATGCTTCAGGGTTTCATCGGAACGTGCTAGTCTCTTTGCGGATTGAAGAGGAATGTCTACGAAATGAAACCATACTATTAACTTTTAATTCCAATCCACCTTTGCCATTCCCGCAGCACTCCAAATATGACCCAAAAATTAAAAAACTACATTCTTACGTATTATTGTTACTTTTTAGCCATTTCCGCAATATTTTGTTATTGTTTGGGGTAGTATATTTTTCTAAAAACATTATGAAATTATTTAAAGAATTATTTCTTGTTTATTTTCAAAATTTCTAAAAACTGAGGCAGTGATCTCCACTTTTTTCACATTTGTATCCTGTAATACTTTTTTTTGAATGATTACGTCATTTGGATACATTTCTTATAAAGTTTAACAAATTTCTATTTGTTTAAACAACTTTTATTTGCTCAAGCAGTAATGTTTCGGTAACTAAAAAAAGGAAATAAAATAGAACACATTCAATTAATTACGATTTTTAAATTATTTTCGTAAAAGTAATTATTCAAGCAAATGATATTTATTTAAACAATTAAAAAGTGATTAATATATTCTTTCTATACACTATACAGTCAGAAACATAATTGTATGTGTTCTTTTTTATTTCATTTTTTTAATTATCGAAAAAGAACTGCTTAAAAAAATATACATTGTTTAAACAAATAAAAAATTATTAAACGTTAAAAGAAATTTATCAAAATTATGTAATTATTTAATAAAACGTAGCATAAAATACTAATTTTAAAAGAAAGTTGATATCTGAAACTCAATTTTTAGAAATTTTGAAAATAGACAACAAATAATTGTTTAAATCATTACATAATGTTTCTAAAAAAATGCTAAAAAGTAACAATAATACGTAAAAATGTAATTTTTTATTTTTGGGTTATATTTCGGGCGCTACGGGTAGGGTGAGGGTGAGTGGAAATGAAAGTTATATTAAATAATTTTATTTCATAAACTATTCAATACCTGAAAAATTTGTCACGTTTCGATATTCGTATTAATATTGGAATTTCGAAATAAACTAATTACGGATTTTCTTTCGCCGGAAATGATAAGTTGGGGAGGGGGTGTTCTTTCTTGTAGCTTGCAAAATGTTTTTTGGACCACCTTAATGCATACCAAACGAAAAAATGTATAAAAAGATTTAATTGTGAGGTTAGAGCTTATAAGAAATTCTTACTTAAATCTACGTTGACATTTGGAACCTGACTAGCATCTGAGTCCTCATTGGTAGAATTTAAGTCCTCATGATCCATCAGTTCATCATCATTCTCGATTTCATCAACGTTTCGATCTTCTAAAATTCCTGAAACTTGCATTTCGGGTTGCATTCACTTTCTTCTTCATCATCTGCATCACTAGCTATATAATTTTCGGTATACAATCAATAACATGGGCTAAAACGTGCCTAATTTTTTTAAATTGTATACTCTTGAGGCTAGCTTTCGATTCAAGAAATATATTTAATACGATTTATCAATTTACTTACCCTTGTTCACACCAAAAAAAATTGTCTAAAGCAACTAGCATGCGATGCTTTCCAATAACTCGTGGTGTACTATGTTTTGGCATACTGTTCATTGTATTATACACTTAACTCAAATAATAACCATGAATTTGATCCAAAATAAGACACTTCATTTGACAGCAAGGCAATTTCCCTAAATTGGAACTCAGTGGCGTTGCAATACCTGAACCAGTCTAGCTCGGGTCTGGAACATCAAATTATCCCGATCTGGGCCCGAAGATATTAAACCTATCAGGGACAGTTTCGGTAATCTGTAAAATATATGGCGATTCCTGCACGGGCGGTAACTTGCTATTTTTTAATTGAAAAACTGACAAATGTATTTTGGACGTAATGATGCAAATTTTTCCACTACCAGAGTATCATATTTTAAGGGAAATTATTGCTTAAACTATTTTTTCACTGGTTCATTCGATGCATCAAACTCTTAGCTTCAAAACGATGAAATGATGAATCGAGATGAATAAATTCTTGACAGATTAAACTTAAGAATCAAAGTTATTTTTCTACATTTAGGTTGTAAACACAAACAAATAAGTTCTACTAAACAAACAACTGTTCAATAAATAATCAAGTCCATGCCTTTTACCAACACGATCAAATGTGTCTTGTACAATTTTTATAATATATAAAAAATGATCACTGTTTTAATATAAAAATGTTTTTGAATAAAAGTCTTGGTTTACTATTGTTCAACGAATTTATACAGAATGTCATTCGACGATTGATCGGAAAGACTTGAAATGTGAATATTCACTTTATTCCGAAGAGGATCATCTGAATAAAATTGTAACGTGTTATCAAGCATAAAATATAGGATAAAAAGCTAACATAATTCACATGATGAAATAAAATTGAGAATTTTATTTTATTTGGTTCTGAACGCAACTGTTTGGGTGCTGATTAATTAATAATTTCTTTAGTTTATCTTTTTAGGTTTAAAATCGAACAATTTTGTTAAAAAGTCATCTTTTTTAAAAATTGAACTGTTGAGTTGAAAATTTGACATTTCGACAGAATCTTTCTTATGAAAAAAATTCTTAGTTAGGGTACCGCGCTTTATCGCTATGATACTGTTTATTCTAGCGGCTTCTCTCATCCGATACCGCGGCGCAGCGTAATTCTTGGAACGGATAAATCGAATTTTCTGAAATGAAAGGTCGAGTGTATTTTGTAAAAAATTCCTCTCTTTTTAAGTTAATAATTGAATTCTTTAGTTAAAATCCATCTCTTTAGGTATGAAATTAACCTTTTTTGTTGAAAAGCGAACTATTTTGTTGAAAATACAATGTCTCATGAAGAAATTCTGATCGGGATTTAGTAAGGCCCTGGATAGATTTCCCTATTTCTGATCGAAGGCTCATCGGGGAAAATGGAGAGGATCCGACTAGTTATGTAACGCTGTTTTAGCCAGGTTCTAGCTAGAACTTCTGAGCAGGCTCTAAAGAGAGTGCCCTATTATCGCACGAAGATTAGTAGGGTCCCGTTCATACCCTTTCTTTGGCCTGATGAATATTTAATTGATATGACAAAAAAGGTATTTAAAAAATAAATATTAATTGATTGCGAATATTTTGACTTTAAATATTAATGGTCCTACTTATAGTGACCTTCTATTACAAATAAAATTTCTAACGCTCCGGAGTATCGAACACCTACATCGAGACCTAAATCTATCGCCTAGCAGTTGAGAGTCTTAATCATTACGCTAAACTTTCGAGTTGATAGTCTATGAAAAAGCCATACTCATAAGCTAAAGCTCAAAAAATGTTAAACTCTCTTCTTCTAATTAAATATTTATTATTATAAGACTTTATATAAATGTTAAATATACGAAATGTTACAGGAATATCAATATAATAATTTTAAGTAAATAATTTTAATCGATTGAAATGTTTGTTCCTGTACTATTTCGCTTTTTCCCCCTGTAGACTAATTTACAATTTTTTACAATGATAAATACCCTATCAGGTTCTAGTAAAGAATTTCGTGCCCCGTAAAGGTATGGAAAATCTATTTGTATCCTGTTCTTTAAAGAAAAAATGCCATCCTTAAGAAAAACTGTCAATGTTCAGAAAAAATTTCATCTTCTGTCATTGTAAAATGTTGTAAAGTAGTCTACAACAGCAAAAAAATGAAATATAACAGGAAGAAAAATTTCAATTGATTAAAATCATTTTTTTTTTAAATTATTTTATTGATTCTCCTGTTAACAGTTTTTATAATTTTACATGTATATGACGTCGTATAATAATAAATATTAAATTATAGAAAGAGTTAAAATTTTTTTGAGCTGTAGCTTATGAGTATGGTTTTTTCATCGACTATCAACTTGAAGGTTTAGCGTAATGGTTAAGACTCCCGACTGCTAGGCATTAGATTTAGGTATAGATGTAGGTGTTCGATACTCCGTAGCAGTAGAAATTTTATTTGTAAAATAATGTTTAAATATGTAATATATGTAATCACTCTAGATAGGACCATTAATATTTATAGTCAAAATATTCGCAATAAATTAATATTTATTTGTTGAATACCTTTTTTGCCATATCAATTCAATATTCAACTCAATTAAATATTCATCAGATAATAGAAAGGGTCTGAAATTGACCCTACTAATGGTCGGGCGATAAAATGGCACTCTCTTTAGGGCCTGCTCAGAAATTCTAGCTAGAACCTGGCTAAAACAGCGTTGCAAAACTAGTCAGGCCCTCTCCATTTTCCCGACGAGCGCCAGATTAGAAATAGGGAAATCTATCCAGGGCCCTACTAAACCCCGATCGGAATTTCTACATAGGTGGTCGAGCCGGAGCCTGCCGAGCACTGGTCAGGTTAATGTTTTTGTAGAAATGACACATTTTTAAGAGCCTTGACATCATAAAAGATGTGATTATTGAAGCTAGATAAATTATTATTTGAAAATTATAATTTAAAGATTTATTAGATCAGTGAAAGAGAAATGAGCTTTTTTAAGTTCATAAAAAAAACAATAAATATTTTTGAATGATTTAACTTTTTAAATTAAACTGTTATCGATTCTGCTATGTGAAACAACAAAAATGTTACAATTTTTATATACTTCTCTATTTTCAGACAATGTTTAGCCTGCACATTTTTAAATTTACCCCCATATATAGCACCTACTGCTTCTAGCGTCTGCATAGACACTCAGTAATTCTCAGTTTCGTACCTGGAACGAGGATGCTCCTTGCACTCACGTCGCGTCGTCTCCTTGCAGTTCGCAAATAAAATCGAGACTCGCGATTACAATCAACCTTATTTCAATAATTAGTTTGAAAACTCCACTTAGTTCGCGAATAATTATTATTTTAAATTAAAATATACAGTTGTGTACAGAGTTTTTCGTTTCTCCCTTCCTAACCTTAAATTACCACGTGGTTTTCAAATTGCTACGAAATTCTATCATCAGGGATTATAATTCTACTCCAATTTTATTACCGGAATTAGTTCACTTGATTTGACTTTTAAAGTTCACCCTAATCTTAACGATGAGCCTTAAAAGACAAAACAAGTTACCAATTTCTCGCCTGAAGCAAAATTTTTAACCGTTTTGTGGCCAGATCACCCGACCGGATCCCTGATTCGATTCTTACACGGGACTCCAAAATTATTCAAAAGAATTAAACAGAATTTAAAATAATTCAATTATATTCCAAGTAATTCAAATGAATTTAATTTAGTTAAAAATGATAAGGTATAATTAATATTTTCAGAAAAATATAAAAATGATACATAATTCCCAAAATTTTATTTTTTACTGATTCTTTCATTACAATGTATTAGTACTTCTTATATTATAAAACTCGAATTCTACCATTTTCTATAATGGCTTTTATCTTTATTGCTGTTTCATTCTCATCTTTTGCTCAAATGGAATTTAAACATGCTTTTAAGTTATTTAAACTGAACTTTCAGGAAGAACGCAAATATAAATCTCAAAATAGCAAAGTTGTAACTCATTTCCCTGTTTCATTTCCGACAATTTTTAAATATTCATGATTTAGAACAAACTTTACTTACTTAATATTTTAGGCTTTGTCACAGGCGAACGAAAGTTGTTATGGTCGACAAATGAAAACTTAAAATAAGTATTAAAATATACATAACTTTCAAGTGTACAATTCCCAAAACATTTATAGCATTCGATAGTTTCTGCTGTATTCAAATAATTATTATCATTACCCTAAGGCAAGAAAATATTGTTTAAAAGTTTTGTCTTCAAGGAATCAGTAATAAAATTTAAATATTTGAATTTAGCTTAGAACGAAAATTTCGAGAAAAAACGCACGATATATAAAAATTAAAAAAAAATAGTTTACATCTTTTCGAGACTCTTTTGACTTTTTTGTAACTTCTATGGTTTAAGTAAATAATTGCGAATTTTTATTTTTCAGAAAAAGAAATACAATTTTCTCTTTCCCGACATTTGGGCACAAGATGAAAATGAAGATGGTGTAGATGCAGCAATAGTTAATAAAACTATTTATTCAAAATTTGGACGCACTAATGCTCATACTCATCATTTGGTAAAAAAATCGGTTGCAGTTCCGAATAACTGAATTCTCTGATTTTATTTAAACTCTGCATACTTATGTACTTGGATGCGCTGATTACGAATTTGATATTGCAAATTGGCGACTAGGCCATCTTTATGATGAAACCATGAAAACCCCATAAAAGTCATATTTGCGTTTCTCTAAGCCAATATGCAACATTTCGCATAATGTTCTTTACAAAAGTTGTACCGCCCAATCAGATACATATTTTTTGTTTCGAATATTTCTTTCTGCGAGTAATATTTTCCGAGAAAATGAATGATATATCGATTTTCATGGTAAAAAACCCATAAACATCATGGATTTTTGAGTTTATCTCAGCCAATACACAAAATTCTGCAAAATTTTTCAGTCAAAAGTTGTAGATCTCATTGAGATCCAAGTTTTCTTTTTAGGGCATTTTTTCCCCACGAGTGATAATTTCCGAGACAATTAGTGATATATCTAACGATCAACTATTTCGGTACTGTGTAATACCGTGGCAACAGGCCCTAAGTGGCGACAAGAGTAATTAAGCACCTCTGTGACTGATTACAGAAATAATGCTGGTAAAATCCCTACCATTTCCCCCTACCCATTTCCAGCGTCTCGTGGGAAGCAAAAAGGCACCACTGTGAGTGACTACAGAAATAATGTTGGTCAAATACCTACCCCTTTTCCAGGTCCCGTGTGGGGGGAGGCACACCTGTGACTAGTCAAATAAATAATGTTGGTCAAACCCCTACCCCTTTTCCAGATACCGTGGGGCGGGAAGGAACCCCTGTGACTAGCTACAGAAATAATGCTGGTCAAACCCCTATCGCTTTGTAACGTCTTGTGTTACGCGGCAAAGCATCCCTGTGACTGATTACAGACATAATATTGGTCAAACACCTACCTGTACACTCGATCTTCTTTTTTCATAGTATGTCCATTGGTTTCGGCTTGGCACCCAATTCACTCTCTATCAAGAGCAACCATGCAGATCTCCCTACAAAAAGAGAAGCGGTCTGCAATAGTTTCCCGCGAAATCTACTGAGCGTTTACGATGCTGCTTTCTCGGATCGTTTCTTCAAAATTAAACCCTACAGCGAAACAGTATGAAATGAGCATGCAGGCCGCTGCGGAAATGTGACACCTCTCAAACCACGTATTTTGCGCAACGGTATTAAAATGACGGCACTTGCCTGCTTTATAACTCAAGAACTGACCGCAAATCATTTCAGATTTCAAAAAAATCATCTTATTGTGTTTTGAGAAAAATCGTTCAGTTGGAATAAGTTCGATTTGTCGCAACCACTGAAGTGTTTTTTTCTCTTTTTTTGGAGAATCATACTTACACTGAAAATATTATATTATTCAACCATCTTGATTAAAACTCGGGGGAAGGAAACCTAAAAAAAAAAAAATGCACGTACGAAACACACGTCCGTAAGTACTAAGAGCGCGGACGGTAGATAAAGACCTGTTGCTTATAGCATTAAAAGCTATTACAATTCATCAGATGCATCACTAATTTTATCAAAAAATATTACTCATAGAAAAAAATGTTAAAACAAAAAAATGTGCATTTCAATGAGATCTACAACATTTATTGAAAATATTTTGCGAAATTTTGTATGTTGGCTGAGCTAAGCGCAAAAACCTTGATTTGGAGGTTTTCTTTTCATAAAAATCTATGTATCACTAATTTTCGCGAAAACTATCACTCGCAGATAAAAGTGTCTAAAGCAAAAAATGTGTAACCTGGTGAGCTATACAACTTTTTTCAAAACATTCAGCGATATTATGCGTATTGGTTTAGATGAACGCAAAAAGTTATGATTTTTATGGGGTTTTTTTTAATGAAAATCGATTATAATTAATTTTCGCGAAAATTATCACTCTTACAAAAAAAATATATGTTACAAAAAATATGTATTTTAATGAAATCTATAAATTTTGTTTAAAAGATTATGCAAAATTTTGCATTTTGGCTTAGATAAACGCAAAAAACCATGATTGTTATGATTTTTTCATGGTGTTACGATGAAAATCGCCTTCTCGCCAATTTCGTCTACCATATTCGTTATTAGCGAGTAAAAATACGTAAGTATACGAAGTTTTAAGAAAATCGGAGAATTCAGCTATTCGAAACTTTATCCAAAAAATCGGTTCATTACATTGGTGTAATAAGCTTCAGCTACAATCCGTTGAGAATCTAAGCATGCAACCTTTACTCCATTTATTTAAACGTTACTTTGAATTAAGGACACAAAACAGCATTAGAAGAAAACCAAACTCATTCAAGATGAAACTAAACCTTGCTGTATCATTTCGGGATTCGAACCAGGGTTGGTCAGTTACGCGTAACTCGAGCGTTTTATACGTATAATACGTTTTTGACGTAATATACGTCGAAAACCGTAGAAAACAGTAGAAAACTCCTGTAAAGTAAGGTGCGTTTTCAAGATGGCCGACTTGCAAAATCAGGGTCAGCAGTGTTAACAAGTGCATAAACTCATTTTTTAAATTTAATAATTATTAGGAACTCTGTAAAATGCGTTATAGTAATTGACAATAATAATTATGCCTGGGCTGGTAAGAAATACCCTACATCATAATGGAATTCTATGGAAGGATTTGTTTTTCGAGAGGAAGAAAAGACAGAAAACTAATTATAACCTAATTATAATTATAACTGCAAACTGCTTTAATATTTATTTAAATTCAAAGAATTTTTAAATATTGGTATTTGTTACAAGATTTACGAGACCAATAAAATAAAATAAATAATATAACACGAATTGATAAACTTAAAACTCTGAAAAATTATCTAAAATGCTAGATTCTGCAGTCTTGTGAATTACGCTATCACAAATGATGCACAAAGCAGCATTTTTCTTTTCTCGACTTCAATGAATTGATAGGACAATTGGTCCCACATTTTTCGTTAGACCCCTTCGATATATGTTTTTACTATGTACTGTAATGAAAACATAAAAAACGGTCACGGCAATCACAACTTACATCAAGAAAAATAGATTATTTGAGGTATTTTTCGATGTTGACGCGTGCGCAATGAAAGTTTTCATTTGAACGTAATATGCATCAAAACGCTTAGAAAACTAAAGGGGTAATATACGCGTTAATATACGCGTAGAAAACCACGTAAAATACGTAGAATACGTAAACAACCCTGATTCGAACCCAAGACAGGCTCTCAGGCAAATCAAGTGTAACCAAACCTCATTTTGACTAATGTCGATCGGTAGGTTTAACGCCGAGGACGTTTGCGCGTATTCAATAGTTGTACTCGAATGTGTACCTTCACAACTCGACTGCCAAGGAAACCGGCTGAACTCGGGAGGTGGTTTTCTGCAGGTTTTATCTCCCCTGGCAAAACTTCTCGGCAAATGCGAGTACTTCTAATAAAGTTTAATGCAGCCGGAGGTTATCACTGCTTATGATTAAATTCATATAGTGATTCTAAGACCACCTCAAAAAAAAACGTTTACAGGCCCATATTCAGTGAAGTATACTAGTCGGGAAATGTATGTCCTCATTTTAAAGGTCTTGAATGATATTTAAGCAGCTAGGGTCACCCGTGAATAAACCTTTTTCACCTGAGTGTTAAAATAAGGATATAGTACAATAGGTTTTCAACGGAATTGTTGCGGGACCTTAATTTCTAATTACAATTCCTCAAAATTGTACTACGTTTAAAAATATAAGCCTTTCAAAAGTTGTTCGATATTAACTGGATAACATCTAAAAGAATATCAAGTTATTGTTGATTTCCTCGTAATAATTTTTTTCTCAATAAATCAACTTTGGAATAAAAATAGTATGTTTTAATAAATAAATTTAAAAACTTTAAAGCAATTATTTTTATTTCGCAAAATGTGAAAACGGTTGTTATTGTTAGGAAATAATTAATAACATTATCTAAAATAGACGACTTAATCATTGCTTTTTGTAGAATTATGGCTCGAATGGATAAGTAATTAGGTGAACGTAAGCAACTAATGTACGTCCTGATAGCGTGTTAATTAATTTAATCGAATAATAATCCATTTAAACAAGTAGAAATCGCTCGCGTGCCGTCGCATCGCTTGAGTACCATCCACAAGCATCGTGGTCAACCAGTCTTTGTCAATGGGGTAGCCCACGTTTCACCGCATTATTAATTGGGCGGCGTATACCATATATGCCATAGTAAAGCAATAACATTAGCGAAATAATATTATAACGCTATCATGTTGGCCAGCGGAAGCT
This sequence comes from Belonocnema kinseyi, assembly GCF_010883055.1. Lineage (NCBI taxonomy): Eukaryota > Metazoa > Arthropoda > Insecta > Hymenoptera > Cynipidae > Belonocnema > Belonocnema kinseyi. The sequence goes on along the minus strand of NC_046659.1, from coordinate 95,132,681 downwards.
ATTGAGGCACAACCAAAATTTACCTTGGCACGGTCAACAAACCCCGGAAAATCTAGATTGGTTATAATTAGACCTGGTGCGTTTTATCAAAACCGACCTCGGCCAGAAATTGAATGAGGGTAATTAAGTGCATTATGCCCACAGAGATAGACTCTATATTGATGCTGTTTTGCGCGGTTTTGCAATGCTGCGCTGTCAAATTCATCTGTCAATTCCTATATTAGGGCGCAGCGTAAAATAAAAATATCAGAAAATGAGTTTCTGTGCAAAAAAAACTAGGGTTTCCTTGCTTCAGGCAATTTTTTTTAATAATTGATTTTGAACTTCACTAATATTCGCACTCTTGATCAATGTGAAAACTGAAAAATAATTGAATTGATTTCCATATTTGTTTTGCTCAATATCAACCTATTATGGAAGAAAACTTTATTTATTTCTGTGTGGTGTTCTAATCTTTTTAGATGAACCGATCACACCTGACTTCGCTTACTAAGAGATCAATCGCTTTCTAGTCGCTATTTTGTATTCAAACCATTAGTTTTCGATGCTCTGAAAAGGAATATGATGATTTTTCGAATTTCAAATTTTCGGTTTTGAAAATCTTATAGAAATGTATTCAATGGACATGCATACACTATATTCAGTTGAACAAAGTTTTCTTTTCATTTAAAAACATCAAAACTCCAAAATTTTTGCATTTATAGCTTCTAAACTAAATTTTATGAAAAAATACTTTATATAAGTATTGTAGAGAATATTTCTCTAGAAAAAAACCATATTGAAAATTCCATTAATCGGACGTTTCCCTCCTTTCTCAATTCGAACTGCTCATCCGTCCTATTAACTTCAAAAGTAATCTTAAATGATAGGTATAAGTATTAGTCCTTGTTATTAAACTGTTATAGTCAATATTCCTTATTTCACTCAACCATTTTTTAAAAGTACAATACATAGATTTCAAATTTCTATGGAATAATTTAAATAGCCCAAAAATAATAAATTATCATTTATACAAAATAATCTCAACAAAAACGCGAACTATGAAAAAAAAACCGCCAAGCATACATATGAATTTTAATATTTTTTTATTTATGTTTTAGGTTTTGGTTTGACCAAATAACCTTCAATTGACGCTTTAGAGAAGTAGAAAAAAGTCGTTTGGGCAGTCTGTAATATAATAATTTATTATCCTTATTATTATCAGGTTGGTGCATTTATTTTTATCATTTAATAACAGCGCATATAATGTAGTTATATACTTTTAATAATGTGTCTTATTAAAATATACTTTCATTCTTACAGTATGTCGGAGCAGTGCTGCGGAACAAACGTGCTGTTTAAATAAGCACGACGGGAATACTAGATTGATCTAAAATTTATAGCTCCTACTGCACTCCCCTTTCTCACTCTTCCCATATGAATTTCTTGATCCTCGGTAGTATAGCAAGGCTAGAACCGAGTAATTTATGCTTTACCCCAAAAGGGGGCTTAATCGTATAATAATAATAATAATAATTTCAAACTGAAGCGAGCACTACCTTAGTTCAATTATTAATTATGAGCAGAATGAAAGTCAGATAATATTACAAAAATAATCATCAATGAGAATTAGAGGAGTTTAAAATGTTCGTATTTCTCTCAGGATTTAATATATCCACTTACAAGCATTCAGATAACTCAACAAAAGTGTGACCCGAGCATCATGTTAAACGAGAGTAAATTTACATGTGATATCAGATAGTACGAGTAAGCATGGGTTTTAATTATTTCCTCGAGATGAGATTTCACCGCGGTAGCTATTGAGCGTTAGTCTGATGTAAATTCCGGGATCCCGGCTAATCGGCATAATTCCACGAAATCCGTAATGGACTTTGGAATCGTAGAACGTTAGTGAGCGTTAGCTGCAACAACTCCGACGGCAAATTAGATCTTCCTGTTCACGCGGTGACCAACTCTAAAGAGCTTAATGCAATAGATTTTGCCGACTGTCCACGAAATCTGATCGAAGAGAATTGCTTGGATCTACATTTCGTCCTGTGATAGATATACTCAGTGCCACGTGAATAAGATTCAAGACAGATAGTTAGATAGTTTCCCCAAATTGAAATCGCCTAAGATACTACTGCAAACACTCTAGCTTCAAATCAAATACAAAACGAATATTGATACAAATTCCCTTGACACGCTCTATTATTAAGTCCAATACTACGGTACTTCTGAAGATGGGTTTTATTTACACTTGGAGTTGGACGGCGATATTTAAGAAAATGTGTTTTCATCTCTACTGATCTGCATCTTCCAATATATAATTTTTTCGGAAAAAAGATTGGTCATAGGTAATTTGGACCTACTCTATTAATTGGAGCAAAAAAAATTAATAATTTTAATTGTAGATATACTTTATATACGCGCATACCAATTAAGGCCAATTACAGATTAAAGAAACACTTTATCTACATTTCACAGTGCAATTATTAAATAAAATAATTGATATATATTTCTTATAATTTTTAATTTAAATTTAAAACTTTAATTTATTACGTGTGATCGTAAATTGATGTAGATAGGTTTTTTAGCCCGACAATTTGAAACAAACAGGACAAGAATCAGGACGAAGAACGTCTCTATGTATACATAAGTTTTTACTTCAGTCAGCGCGAGTGAATGATTTACAAGCAAACAAATACCTATCTAATAGATATGTTTTTCGTGGGAGTTTCTAGGTGCTCAGCCGAACCCGCAGTACTGGAATTCGTGTAGATAGACCTTTAGTAGATAGGTAGATAGAGCCTTTGTTCTACAGTATTTTTCTAGATTTCGCAAAAATCTGTGTAAGCTAATTAGGGTGCAATTATCTGTGAATTTAATTAGGATTTAGACCTCTTGTACAGATGAATCAATTTTTCATTACAAATCCAACTATATAAAAAGCTAATTTATTCAAAAGAACGGCAAAATATGACGCCCTAAATCTGAATTCGATCAAAACGACTATTTAGAAAAGAAAAAGCCATATAATAATAAAGAATAAATTCTTTGAATGAAAATTAATGTATAGGTACCATACTTAATTCAATCTCACATAAAGAAAAAAAAGTTTTGATTCGAAACCAAAAGTGAGAAAGTTTCAAAGTGTAACATAAAGAAGACCAGCTCCGTTAAAAACTAGCATAGCTTGAAATCTTTAAAACGGACTACTTATTGAACTACAAGTTAGACCCAATGTAGTCTTGAAAGTAGTCGGTAGCAATAATATGAGCTAACATCAAGCCACTGCATGGTTTATAAACTAGTTGTTAGCTAGACGGTAGGCTAACATCAAGCCGCTGTATAATCTTCAAAGTAGTTTGTAGCCAAAGTGTGGGCTTGCATCAAGTCGTTTTATAAATTGAAAAGAAGTGCTAAATATAACCTAAATAAATCCTGTATTATAAATCGAATTACGCCCAGAAAACAGTTTGCCTGCTCCAATATTGGACACTTTCGGCCAGACAACCCCTTTATTGACAGTATCTTCGCCCAAATACGTAAAGATGCGCGTCTGTAGGTTATTCCATGGTCTAGTCTTCTCTCGGTGAACAGAGTATCTAGTCAAACAATATTAAGAAACATAGTTGCGACGACTATACGACGCGTCTCGCTCGGCTCACTCAGCTGTTGTGACGTCGCAATTATTTGAAGTTAGTTATAGCTGTTCAGAGGTCTAAAAGCTAGACCTTGCGGGCTAAATCAAGCATCATTGCCTTCTTCTTTTAAGTCCAAATCTTGCTGCTTCAGGTCCAAGACCAAGTGGGGCTTGTTTCAAATACAAAAGCCTAAGGTTTAGCCATAATTGTGTTTTGTTTTAAATTGAAGACCCTTAATGGCTCTTTTTAATACATATTTATTGCAAAATTTTAGACATCAGCCTAATTTAAGGCAAACATAAAAAAAATACCACCATAGAAGTAAGAATTTTTTCTGTATACAAAACGCTTAACTAGCCGAATAGCAAATGTAGTTAATATTGCTGTATTATTAATTATACAGGGAGTCTAAAAAGTCCCGGGACGGTTGAATATTTCCTCAGGTAAAATATTTTTCAAAAAAGTGAAGGACATTCCTGAAGTATATTTCAACGAGGAATTCAATGGGGACCTTCATTTTGACCTTGAAGTTGACTTTCATGACTTTTTGAAGGTCAACTTTGCTTTTTTACTGAAAACTCCCTTTTTTACATCTGCAATCGATAGAGCGGAAATTCTACGTTCAGGTACGTACCCAAATCGTAGGTAAATTGTAACGTTCAAGGTCAGTTAGAGGTTATTTGAAATTAACAAAGTTTTCTAAGAGGTCAGTATAATTCCTGAAGTAAATTTCAATGAGGAATTCAATGGCGACCTTCATTTTGACCTTGGAGTTGACCTTCATGGTTTATTGAAGGTCAACTTTGTTTTTTTTTAATGGAAACCCTCTTTTTTACATCTGCAATCGATAGAACAGAAAATTCTACGTTCAAGTACGTACCCAAGTCATAAGTCAATTGTAACGTTCAAGGTCAGTTAGAGGTTATTTGAAATTAACAAAGTTTTCCAAGAGGCCAGTGCAATTCCTGAAGCAAATTTCAACGAGAAATTCATTGGTGAGCTCTGCATTGATCTTGGTTACAGCGTTTTGAATATTGCAAAATCATAAGGAAATCTTTCATTAAAAGTTCCAGGTGTTCTGGTGAGAGTTCTGTTCCTCCCCGAAGAGTTATGCACTCCTATACCGCTTTTCGATACCTAAGTCAATACCTAAGGCGATACCTTAAATCCTATATCGTCTTTCCATACGAATATTACGAATCGAAACTCAATTTACGTATTACGAGTACATACTCACTATCTTTCGCTAAAAGATTATTATGGCGCAATCTAAACTTTCGGAACAAGAGAGGGTATCTGTATTAATAATGCGTGGTTGGGGAGATCGAATTCGATCATATGATCAAGTTCGTTTGCTTTTTAATCGCACTTTTCGTAATAGAGAAGGGTTAAATCCTGTCTCAAAATCAACAATTGAAAGAACTGTAAGGCGCTTTATGAATCATGGATCTATCAAGGACCTTCAGAGAACTAGTTGGCCAAAATCTGCAGGATCCTGATTGGATGTTGGAGAGTCACACACAATACACACAAAAGATTAATGTTTGGGCCGGTATCTTGAATGATACACTGATAGGCCCTTTCTTCATCGATGGTAATTTCAATGCCAGTGCATATGAAGAGCTTCTGAGAAACCAAATTATACGAAGAATAAGGGAGATTACAGGCGATAATTTTCAAAATATTTGGTTCCAGCAGGACGGAGCAGCAGTTCATCACGGTAGGGAGGTTCGAGCATATTTGGATACTTAGTTCCCTCAAAGGTGGATTGGAAGAAGGGGTGAAAGCGAGTGGCCTGCTAGACCTCCTGATCTGAGGCCTCTAAACTATTTTCTTTGGGGTAATTTAAAGAGCAAAATATACTCAACGCAACCACAAAGCTTAGACGAATTGCAGAATCGGATTCTGCAACAGGCTACTTTGATTGGTAGGGAAATGATTCGTAATGATGTAACTCATTTTTACAATCGCATAGCTTTTTGTCAAGTAGCTCAAGGTTTTCAGTTCGAACATCTTCACTGAACCGTGAAAGGCAAGGGGACTCACGCTAATCAAGCACCCCGAAGGGAACAGAATTTACTATGTCCAGGTCATTGTTCCAGGGTAATGCTAAACGTAAACGTAAACTGCTTGGAAAAAACCTTTAAAAAACCTTGTTGAAATTTACTTCAGGAATTGCATTGACCTCTTGGAAAACTTTGTCAATTTCAAATAACCTATAACTGACCTTGAACGTTACAATTGAACTATGACTTGGGTACGTACCTGAACGTAGAATTTTCCGCTCTATCGACTGCAGATGTAAAAAAGTGAGTTTCCATTTAAAAAAACAAAGTTGACCTTCAAAAAGTCATGAAGGTCAACTTCAAGGTCAAAATAAAGGTCACCATTGAATTCTTTGTTGAAATTTACTTCAGGAGTTACACTGACCTCTTGGAAAACTTTGTTAATTTCAAATAACCTCTAACTAACCTTGAACGTTACAATTGACCTAACACTTGGGTACGTACTTGAATGTAGAATTTTCTGCTCTATCAATTGCAGATATAAAAAAGGGGTTTCCATTAAAAAAACAAAGTTGACCTTCAACTTCAACTTCAAGGTCATAATGAAGGTCACCAGTGAATTCCTCGTTGAAATTTATTTCAGGAATGACCTTCATTTTTTTGAAAAATATTTTATCTGAGGAAATATCCAACCCTCCCGGGACTTTTTAGACACCTTGTATAATTATAAACATTGGAGTATAAAATAATACTATAATACATTAAACTATTATTATGATTATTATTGTTATTATTAGACTGAATACAATACTGAATCAATATTTTTAAAGTTAATGTTCATATAATAATGATAATAATAATATAATAATAATAGATATAATATTTACAAATGTTATGTCTTACTATATTACCCTAATTTTCCCCTGTAAGTAATACCTCAATTTCTGTTCAGACATGAAAACCCCCCTTTTGTCAAATCCTGACTATGCCACTGCATATGAGCTAAGTACTGTAAGAACGTCAGCTATCTTGGTTTAATTTCATACGTAATCCCAAATCAGATCATTATGATCCCGAATCAGATCATTATGATCTCAAACGTCGATCATTCACTCCGGCCCAGTGGCGCAGGGTTGTCACATTCAGATCTGGGAATTGTACGCACGTTAGCAAGAAATTGTACTCAGAAGTCTGAAATTGTACTTTCGACCTCGGCGCCTCGGAATAGACTTCATGTAACAAGATTTTAGCGCGAAATTCAAAAGTTGATACAATAAATATCTTGAGTAATGTCAACTACCACTTGTTAAAGTTTTTATTTCCAAAAATGATAAAGTTTTTTAAAATTTGTAAAACTTTTTTTTTATAAAAAAAAATCTTTAAAAAATGAAAAATATTTTCTAAATACAAAATGTCAATTAATTATTCATGTTGGAAAAAATGATGCATATAAATGAGGGGTTGAAATGACGGTCTGTATAAATATAATTTTTAATTTTTATTTCGCACGCCAATAGCGACTAATGAGAACCGCTGCTCTAGTCAAGCGCAGTAGCTAAACATGCTAAAGTTGGGATCACTGCTTTCAAGTCTAGGGTGAAATCCCATGTAAGCAAAACGTAAAATGAACAGCCAATTACAGAACACCTCTAGATTTCGATCTTCTCAAACGTGTTCTTTCATTGGCTGTCATTGGCTCCATTTTTCTAATGAATGAACACGTGAGCCAACGAAAGAATGATGAATGTGTACTTGCTGTTGTGATTCGTAGCGAAAAAAAGGTAAAATAAATTTTTTTAAACAATTTTGTACGCAAATGTACTAAAAAAAAGTACAATATCGAGTGCACTTAAAATTCGAGAGGCGTACTCACGTACTCACCAGCCGGAAATAGTGCGCAAAAAGTACAATTTTATTCAAAAAGGCAACACTGCAGTGGCGTAGCCAGGGGGTAGCTTAGGTG
>NC_046659.1:95104090-95124986 GCF_010883055.1 Belonocnema kinseyi | reverse complement strand
CCCCCCCCCCTTCCCCCAGAAAATAATCCTGGCTACGGCACTGCTCTGGCTGACCAAAATGCTCTTAAATTCCGTATCATCTTTGTTGTATATCAAAATGATATTGATTTCAGTGTCATTTTGAACACTTAATAATGAAACACTTATTAATGAAAAATATAATAGTAGATATAAAAAAAAGGTTTTAATTTTAAGTAAAAAAAGTCAAATTTAGGTAAAATAGATGAAATCTCAACAAATCAAAATCATTTTCTACCAAAATAATAGAATTTTGAACAAATCAGTTTTTAAAGTTTTTAAAGACTTTTTAAGACAAAAAGACTAATTTTCTATTAAACATTTAAATTTTCAATCCAAAAATATGAAGTCTGAACCAAAAAGTTAATTTGCAACTAAATAGTTGAATTTTCAACTAAAAATGGTCAGGTTGTAACCGAAAACAAAATAGTATAATTTGCTGTTTAAAAATTGGGCTTTCAATAAAATAAAAATGAATTTTCAACAATATAGTTAAAGTCTCAACCAATGAGATGGATCTTTTATAAATAAAATAAATTTGTATGAAAGTGCTTCAAATTTTAACGTAAAACGAAACATTTAAATGATCAGTTCAAAGAATTACTTCTCAAGCAAACAAAAAAGCAAATTTTCAACACAATAAATCAATTGTCAAGCAATACAATGTATGTTTAAAAAATCAGATAAACTTGCAGCCCAGTAGTTAAATTTTCCATGAAAACGATGAATTTTCAATGAAAAATGCATTGGTTCAACTTTCAACCAGACAATTTTTATTTAACAAAATATTTTAATTTAAAATCAATTGAATGAATCTTTAACAAAGTAGTTCATGTTTCAATCGAGTAGTGGAATTTTCAACAAACAAAAGTGAATGTTCAATGAAAAAGGCTGTATATAGTTATCTCGAAAAATTTGAGAAGCTGGAAAAATGGATAGACTAGCCAGTCTAATAAAAAATATTTGACTACTTAATACTTATACTGAATTTCAGAATGATTAGATGCTTCAAAAAATTGAATAATTAAATTTTCAAATAAAGTCAATCAGTTTTCAGTCAAAAATGGAATCAGTTAAATTTTTTTTGAGAAAATTAATTTTCAACTAAAAAAAGAACATTTTCAGCAGAATAGTTAAATCTTCAACCAAATAGTACATTTTTTACCAAATATGATGGATTGAGAGCCAAAAAATTAAAGTATAAATTTAAATTAGATAGAAATGACTTGCAACTAAAAATATGTGGATTTACCTATTAGGTTCTATTAATTCAGTTCGCATTTAAGACAAAAGGCGAGAAAAAGGAGAAGTTTTTTGAAAACAAGGAGAAAACATGAATTCTTTTTTTTTTAAGTGAGGAAAGAGGTGAGTAGGAGAAAGAGTTTGGAATTCGTAATGATTTGTCAAAAGTATCTAGTTTTTAGTTAAACCTGTTAAGTTTGTGTTTCCTTGTCATCCGAATGAAGTTAGTTTCGTTTGAGTTTAAAAGGATACTAGACAATATTGGGATAGGATTATCAAATTTAAGCAACATAGATAACTCAGCGAAAAGAGAAACCAAAAAGGAAAATAGCAAAGCGCACAAACATATATCCACTTTTGATCAAGGAACTAAACATTAATAAAGAACGAGTTAGGTCGGAAAATATTAATTTAGGCGAAAAAATTAAATTAAATAAAATGTTATTGTAGCTTGTGTCTTTTTTCTAAAAAGTTCATGATTTTCTTAAACGTAATTTATAACAAAAGTTCATCTAAAATGTGGTGGGTCTTTTTTGATTGAACAACTTTTGTCTTTTCATTTCTTGTCGTCTCTTGTGTATTTAAAAAATTCTAATTTCTTTATTTTCAATGCTATTTTTTATGATTAAGACAACTGCGCGTCCTATAAAATAATTATTCATGACAAATTTCTTATCATTATTTTTGTTTGCTTAAGTAACTTTTAATTTTAGTTTTTACGAATAAAAAAAAACTACGCCTCTTGTCACAAAACGATTGCTAACAAATTTGCAGATCTTTTTGGAATGCACAATTTTGGTCATCCAAAAAATTGTCTTTTCGGATTCAAAACTTAAATATTTTGTTCAAAAATCGCCCCTTTAGCTTGGAAATTCAATTATTTGTTTGTTAATGTTACTGTGTGTTAAAGATCGAAAATTATGTTTAAAATTCATATTTTAGGGTTGAAAATTTATCTATTTTGGTAGAAAATCTTTTTCTGTTAATTCATCCACTTTTCTATATTTTTAGTATTCATCCAATGATTAAGGTACTTTCGGGGAAGAAAAGGGCAGTAAAGACAGAACATGGGTCGTCAACGATGATGCGGGGGGATCAAAAACTGCTAAAAATTGGCAACTTAGTTTACTGATGGTCCCTTATGGTCGGTTTTAGTTTTGGAGATATTCGCGGTTTTTTGGGTCTAAATTACCTCTGCATCTTACAAGACAAAAATTTCGATATTGAAATAAAACATAATTAATAATCGTCCAAGTTCATAAAGGTAAGAATAAGAAAGGAATATAGAACATTTTTTATTAGCCTTTTGATTCATAGCTAATTATATTAAAATATTTCAGCCTGTTGAAAATTGTATACATTTGCATCTAAAAATTATTGTTTAAAAACAGGAGATAAATGTTTAAATTTAAGAAAAAAAATATAGAACCTGAGAAATAAACTCAAAACACATTAGGGATCGCATGTACGTACACGAGAATAAATGAAATTGAGATAGAAAAGCCTAGAACAGAGAGTGCCAAGAATATGAAACATTTTGACGTGTGTAATTATTCATTATGTCAGGCATTCGGCTGGCTCTGCACAACTAGGATGGATCCTATTCATTACGAATAACGTTGAGCCTGATTAACGTTTCGTCTCTTCAAACATACAAATATAACCTTTAGTTTAACGTATTCCTTCTCTAGAACCGAATCATATATGCTATTAATGTATATAATCATTTAGCTCATAATTCAGCGGCGCTAATATTTAACTCAAAGTATCTCACACATTTGTTTATCCATTGTATAAAAAAGTAAAATACTATCATTACTATCTAATATGCACATAATTTACAGTGTTTCAATATTCAGTACAGAAAGCAGACGGATCGAGTTTAAATTCAGGGCGACCACAGACTAATATAAGATCAAAACTCACTTTATTTGGAACAAAAAATGTGACTAAAACTGACTGATGTTCACAAAAAATGCCTACGATGTGAATAGAAACACTTATTTACTCAAAAATTTCAATTTAATTACACATTTATTTCACCAGCAAGCATTTACAAAATTAGATGAAGTTCTACTGCTAAATTAGGTGGTGAATGCCAAGGTCACAAATGTTACTAGAATAAATTTCACAAGAAATGTGCAGACCAAATCAATAATTAATTTGATTACAAGTTAATTAAGTTTCATTCCATTTTATTCAGCCGAAGTCGGCTGCTCCCGCATTTTGTTAAATTTTGATGCTTAATTATAATAATTCACAATCTATTTTTTTTAACTTATTTGTCACGTATATTCAACATATGACTTTATTATTAGTAGAAATTTAATTTATGATATCAAAAGCTGCAAAAAATGTCTCATTTATAAAAATTTGACATGTAATAGAGAAAAAATCTAATTATAAAATGTGAAATTAAATTGAATGTAGTCAAACGTATTTAACAGACATCTCTTGAGCTTTTTTAAAAACTGACATTTCATTAGAAAAAGGCTCAGATGAAATACAAAATTTTAAGGAAGATAAAATAAATGCTTAAATTAGATATAATACATTTTTTCATTATTCGCCCTGCGAGTTAATCATTCGCGAAAGTAAACGTCGAAATGAATTTTTTGTATGAATTTCGAACCACAAATTTTCCTGCTTCAGCATCAAAAGTTCAAAAACGGATTACAACTATTAAAAGTCTGTCAAAAAATTAAATTTATGATGGAAGTTTTCATTTCGACAATTAAACGCAACGATTTTGATAGGAATATGAAAGTTCTGAAAAATAGTTATGTTGTAGTTGTCAAAATCAAATTTTCTCCAATTACTTTAAAATAAAACTATTTCTGCACATCCCAGTGGGCGCGAATGTCCCAAGCCGTTCTTAGGGCGTCTTAAAAACGTCCTAAGTCAGACCAAATAACATTCTAAAAACATAAAATGTTCCAAAGATGTTTTTAGGAAGTATTTGCAACATTTGAAGTTTTTTGGACATTTTTTGGACATTTTTTGGCCTGACTTAGATTGTTTTTTTGATGTTCTAAAAACGTCTTTAAATGTCATGCCCGCTCGGATGTTAAATAAAAATTGGAAGACTGTTGGAAACGTCTGATTTAATTCAATCCAAATTTACATTGTGGACTTGTAATTTTTTCTATTCTATATAATGCACATTAATGTGACATTATTCTGTGACTTTGCTTTCTGAAAATCAAATTTCTAAATAAAAATAATGTTATGTAAGAAAATGTCGTATATACATATAAGTTCAAATACAATTAAACTCTTCTATAGCGCCGATTTTGGTGCTGACGGTGGGTGGGAACTAACTCATTAAAGCCCGGTTCGCTTTTGTTTGTTCGCGCCTGACTGCTCGCGTGAGTGATACCAGCAGATCCCTCTTACCCCCGCGCAGTTCCTCTTACACCTACCTATGGCGTGGCGTCAATTCATGGAAGAGCCATAGAAGGGAGGGCTATTGAAGGGTTTCACTGTAATAATCAGTACTATTATAGTTAATTATTACCATTCAAAAAATTATGCCACAAACGCACTAAATATAAAGATATCTTTTTGCTTCAACGGAATTCAATTAATACGAAAATCTGTATCAATAAAAAAAGAGTGTTAGGTTTGTTGAAAAAGTTTGTAGACTGCCTTAAAATAGAAACTAGAAAACCGTAAATTAAAATAATCTACATTTTAACATTAAATAGCACTTTCATACTACAGATATTAGATAACTGCTCTTTACATTTTAATTAGCGGTATACTTATCGCTGATTTAGATATAGAGCGTATATATAAATTTCATACATAATTACTTAGATTTACTTATTGTTTTAGATCAATCCTAGAATGAAACGGAGAAATGTGACTAGACTGAACTTTTCTTTAAAAAAATGACTTTTTTTGTGACTTAAGAGTGACTAAACGTGACATAAGTGATCGAATATAGCAGCTCTGGTTTAGATATTTAAACTATATTCAAGGAAAGAAACTAATCCAATTAAACATGAAATGTGCGGCAATAGGGTAAATTTTACACTCTATGCAGGAAGTACCTTTTGTTTGTAAAATTTGATATTATAATATATTTTTTCAATAAGACAATAGCAAGCTAGGATATACAGTCGATTAAATAAGAGCTTGGTCACGATTACTAGCAATCGGTAAATGTGAATGCTGTAATTTTTTCAGATAGAAGTCAGTATAGTCCTTCATGCTTTATGAAAGAGAATCAGCTGACTGTTCTTTTTAATACGAACCGAGCATTTTTCCAAAATGAGTGCCGCATACGCTTCGCGCTTCGAAGCAGTTTTTTGGTGCTCGCACCCTAAAGGTCCCAAAATAGCCCAAGCAACTGCTGCAAAATATATGCAAAAGACGAAACAGTTTGTGAGTATGTGGGTGAATCGTTTCAAACAGGTGAAAAATGTCGATGACTTCCCAAATCGCGGTTCTGTTGGTTTAGTTTCGGAAAAAGACGAAAAAGTGATTTGTGACCTGTTTTTGAAAAATCCGACATTAACTTTGCGTGAAGGTGCTTCGAAATTGTCCAAAAAAGGTTTGAACATTTCGTACGGAACTGTTCGTAAACATTTGATCGCAAATAATTTGGAATTTCGAAGTATTTTGCAAAAACCGATGTTGAGTGAAAAACATGTCCAAAAGCGTCTCGAATGGGCCAGAGATAATTTGTATCGTAACTGGGGCAATGCTATCTTCACCGATTAATCTTCTTGTTGGGCCTTTCCTATCATCAGGCATACCTGGGCCACACCCACAAAAAAAATTGCTATAAAGGACCGTAAAACATCCTGTGAAAGTCCACGTTTGGGGATGTTTCTCAGCAAAAGGATTCGGGGAAAATTTGGGGATTTTGAAAAAGCTTTGTTGTCGACTGTCAAAAATTGGTACAAGAAGAAAAGTGACAATTGGAATCTCCAGGAGGACAACGACCCGAAACATCGAAGCAAGGCCTGTCGCTTGTGGAAGGAGCAAAATGGTGTCGTGACTTTGGATTGGCCGTCTCAGTCGCCCGATGCCAATCCAATTGAAAACGTTTGTGCTCAAATGAAGATGAAGCTTAGGAAGTACCGACCCTGCAATTTGAAGTAGCTTGTTCGCTGAATTCACAAAATTTGGAGGTCGTTTCAGAAGAATACGCGAAAAATCACGTCCAAAGTATGCCTCGAAGATGCCAAGCCATTATTGACGCTGAAGGTGATTGGACCTGCTATTAATGTATTTGTATGAAAGTTTTCGATCAAATAAAACAATATTTAAAAGAATTTTCGTATTGAGTCTTTTCATTTTCTTACAACAGTGACCACGCTCTTATTTAACCGACTGTAGCGTTACTATTTCAAGAATTACTATTGTGAATATTAAATTGTGAAGTTACTAAGTTTAATGAATATAATAGTAAATGTTTAAATAATTGTATTTCTGCAAAAATAAAGTTTCTATTGCGCATAGAAAAGACTGCAAGTTTACAAAACATAATAATAAAGACATTTTAAAAATCATGTTAGAAGAAAGCAGTGCTAGCTTGAATCGAACACGGGTCTCCGGCGGGGCAGCAGAACGGATATTTATATAAATGAATATTTTCGAAAAGCAGTATGTTGAAGTGCTTTTCCTCTCATTGTACTTTCCTATTCAGCATGATTACCATTCTAATTTATTTTGCAACTTCTATTACTCAAGCTGCTAGTTTGTGGAGCTACGATTTTATTATTTAATTTCGGAATATCACGTTTTCGTAACTTCAATTTGCATTCAAAAATATTAGTCTTTGCAACTCTAAATAAATATTATAATACAAAATGTTACAATCAATAGTTTCTCCGTATGGTAGCTTAGCGGATTTTTTTATGAGTTTAAAGTTTCTTTGGATATAGGATCGACCTGTTTGTCGCGCAACATAAATCATGCTTCTTACCCGGCGTGCAAGAGGAACGATTTACCCCGGAGTGTATCCGCCCGATTATTCGTAAACAGACACGGCTTGGGGTTTGCACGCGTGTAAACCAACTGCATAATTTACTGCCGTACCGTGTGCCAGTGTATCCATATCACATTTGTATTCGACATTACGCGCGCATGGATTGCAGTACGGGAAATCGCGTGGCTATTTCCGGCAATATCATATCCGTCAAGTGGCGATGCGATTGCATTTACAGAGGGCAAGCGTATTCTGCACTCTTTCCCTTTCTGTGGGAAGCGTCAGTGATTTCCGGTATGAACATCGTTATTCTTCAACCATTTTAATTTTTCCTTGCATTAAATAAGTAATTTTTTTAGAAAAAATGTTCTATGAACACAAATCTTAAAAATTTAAGTTGCAAGGGACAAATTGTATAGAAAACAGTTTTGACATCAAAATAATTGAAGATTCGCTGGTGGAAATATTTCGTTTGAACACTATTTTAAATTCCGCATTAAAATTTAATATTCTGATATAGACGATACATTTTCCCCCACAGTCCGTAAAAGTGATATTCTTATTTATTCGGTAGATAGGATCCGCATCTAGCATAATGTCAGCGAATAAGAGATTTTATCTCAGCTATCACTATTTTTCGCTAAAAAAATCTGTGCTCAAGTTTCAGCAAAATAAAGCAAATTTCAGTCTCTATTATTTTAGTAATATTTATTATTTTATTACTTTTTTTGCGATAATCATTATCACCAGTAATTGATGGCTAAAACCATAAATATTAGTGTCGTCAGACTACAGGATCTCTCTAGCCGTCGATAATTGACGAAAACTGCATAGGTCCAAATACACACGGATTAGTGCACATTGAAATCACAATAGGATGGAAAAAACATATACAATTTCTTTTTCCGGAAAACTATCAAATTATGGGGGGAGGGATCGCTCACAAAAAATCCATGAATTTTGCCACACATTGAACATAGCTACCGTATTCATTTCAGACTAGAGCTGTGCATGAAGATATTTCAAAGACGTTGATGTCAGTGTGACTTCAAACAGTAGCAACTTCGTGCAAATACGATTTTCACTCTGGCGCCAATATCGTGGAGTGCCTGTGCTCAAAGCTAGTAAGTTAGGGGAAACCAGCCCAAGGTGGATAGAAAAACTTTAAGTCATAAAATTAAGTAAGGATGAAAGAATGGAGAAAGTATTTTATAGACCAAATTAAAGCTAGAATATTAATTTAAGATATATATAACAAAAAAAAACCAGTGGCCATGCTTGCTTAACCTTAAGTTAGCAGAGCCACACATAGAAAACACAAATTTCTGAACATTTCTTCCCGTGTGGAAATAATTGCTGGCAGACTGGAATTATTCTAGCGCCAGTACTTGAGTTTTCGTGGCTGTCTGTTCACGCTGAATTAGATTGGCGCTCTTTTGGCGCTATCTATACCTACTAGATAGAAAAATCCATCACGCAGTTCTATGTAGACCCACTAATGTCGCTAGCTAAAATTTGACATCACATTAATATAAAAATTCCATCTAAAATCTAGCTTGGCTCTAGAAAGTACTTCTATTTGGACTTTGAAAAAGAAGACGTCATTAAAAAATTCATTAATAGAAGATAACAAATTACATTTATTGCATATAATCACGCCACTTTTAAAGATTCGCCAGTCTTCCGTAACGTTGCCGCAGTGCTCAAATCAAAAGAAATAGAAGAAATAAAGTTGCCTGTGTTGTCAGTGCTGTCTCATAGTGCAGATTTGTTAATTTAATTCATCACCAAGTATCAATTGATCTGACGAACTATACATTGTTTATTGGTAAAATATTGAATGAAAGACAAAGCCAATATAAAAATTACTGCTGAATAAAGACATTTTATCGTTAGGTTTTCTAGGAAAGTAATTTTCCTGTTCGTATGACATGTATCACAGTACTCATGTAATTTAAAATGACATATTTCCTAACCTCAAATATTATGCAGTGCTGCCAACAGCACTCAACTTTAATCATACAATGCAATTTCAAAACTGCTACCAAAAAAGTTAGCAACAATAACCGGAAACGGATTGCAAGAATCAGATGTTGGCCATGCGACCATTAAGTGTTTCAGAAACGTTTCGTTTCGCGACCACGAGGTTTTCAGTTTTCCAGATTCTTTTTCGACGTAAGCGATGTAAGGGCGTTGGAATTAAAACCCAACCTCAAAACTGGATTTCTCATTGTACTCCATAAATACTAGAATTACATCTTTTCTAGATAATCAGGGCTTAGTCCTCTTTTCAATTAAATTTTTATTCGGAGTAGAACATTGGGTAATTCCAACAATTTTTGTATAAGGTTTTTTTTTTATTCCAACCCCAGCGTTTGAAAAAAAAAAACATCTGACATAAAAGCTATTGAAATTAACCAATTTTTCACTCCGAATAAAAATTTGATTCAATGCAGGAATAGGCCCTGAGGATTTAAAAAATAAGTAATTCTAGTATTTATGGTGTAAAATGAGAATTCAGTTTTGAGGTTGGCTCCTGGTCCCACAACATTTACAATTAAAATTTTCTTTTTTATTAATAATATTTGGAAACATTCTGCCAAAAAAGTACTTACGAGCTATATTCCATTTTTCTTACAGAGATCTAGAATTTGCTAATATTCTCAATGTAGCTCATAGTGCTTTATTCACTAGAACGCGCCAGTACCACTGGTGTAGATAGCAGCTAGTCGATTGGAGCTTTACATTTGCGCACCGCCCCAGCATAGTTTCTCGCGATAGCGCCAGTATAGACTCGTGGCGGTCTAGGCTGGAACAGTACAGCGCCATGAATTATTTCCACATGGGTTTGCTCTATAATTTAGGGCTCACTTAATTCCCTAGTGTCAAATTTAATGCCCCGCAATTTTGTGAAAAAAACCTGTGGTCTTGCTAGCCTAACGTTAAGCTAGCAAGACCATACATAAGAAAACATGACTTGAGTAATATTTCTTTACACAATAATTTAGGGCTTATTTTAGGCTCATTTGATGCCCTATTGTCCAATTTGACGCTCCGCATTTTTTTAAACAGCCTGTGGTCTTGCTAGCTCAACGTTGAGATAGCAAAACCACACATAGAAAAAAAATTATTCAGGCAATATTTCGTTGTACAATAACTTAGGGCTCATTTAAAGCTCATTTAATCTCCTGTTTCCAACATTTCATTTTCCGCATTCCCAAAAAAACCTGTGGTCCTGCTAACTTAACGTTAAGCTGGCAAGACCAAACAGGGAAAAAAACGACTGTACCAATATTTCTTTGCACTGTAATTTAGGGCTCATTAAATACCCTATTGCGGATTTCATACTTCGGATTTTCTTTTTAAGACACCTGCAGTTCTGCTAGCTTAACATTAAGCTAGCAGGACCACACATAAAAACGAATTAGGGAATATTTCTTTGCACAGTAATTTAGTATTTATACAGGGCTAATTTAATGCCCTACTGCCAAATTAAATTTAAAAAAAAAACATGTAGTCCTGCTAGCTCAACATTAAGCCAGCAGGACAATACATAGAAAAAATGACTCAAGAAATATTTCTTTGCGCAATAATTTACGGCTTATTTAAGGCTCATTTAATTCCCTATTGCCAAATATGGTGCTCCGAATTTAAAATAAAATGTGTGTTCCTCCTAACTTAACGTTAAGCTGTCAGGGCAACACAAAAAAAACCATTGTGCCAATATTTCTTAGCACTGTAATTTAAAGCTCATTAAGGCTCGTTGAATACTCTATTGCCGAATTTCATGCTTCATATTTTTTTTAAACCTGCTGTTTTGCTAGCTTATCATTAGGCTATCAGGACCATACATATAAAAAACGAATTAGGCAATATTTCTTTACACAATAATTTAGGACTCACTTAAGGCTCATTTATTACCCTATTAATAAATTTGATGCTCTGCATATTCAAAAGAAAAATGGTGGTCCTGCTATCCTATCGTTAAGTTAGTAGGACCACAGGTTTTTTTTTTAAATATGCAGAGAATGAAATTTGGCAAAAGAGCATTTAATGAACCCTAAATAAGCCCTAAATTATTGTACAAAGAAATATTGACTAAATCATTTTTTATGTGTGGTCCTGCTAGCTTAACGATAAGCTAGCAGAACCACAGTTTAAACAAAAATGCGATGCATCAAATTTGGCAATAGTGCTTTAAATGAGCCTTAAATGAGTTCTGAATAAGTTGTATAATATAATAATAATAATATAATAAGCTGCCTAAGTTGTTTATTTTTATATGTGATGCTTCTAGCTTAACGTTTAACTACACTGAGAGAAATTTCAAGAGATCAATTCACGGAATCATGTGATTTTTAAGCTACAATTTGTACGTGCTTTAAAGTCTCGAATTCAATTATCTAAAAGCATAGAATTCGAGACTTGAGAGCAAAAGAGCGTGGCCTAATTCCTGAAACTTTGAGACCTATGCTTTAAAAGCAAGGGTTCCGAGATCTTAGTTCTCGAACCAAACCATGATGAAATTAAGGTGCAGTGTCTTGAATTAATCTCCCGTAATTCGTCTCCGTGTAACATAACCGAAGATTGGTTTTAAATGCGCAGCATGAAATGAAATTCGGAGATAGGGCTAAATAAATAGAGCCCTACATGAGCCCTAAATTATTGTGAAAGAAAATATTGCCTCAGTACTTTTTTCTGTGTTTGGTACTGCTAGCTTAATGTTAAGCTAGCATAACAATAAGTATTTTCTCAAAATTGCCGAGCATTACATTTTTCAATAGGGCATTAAATGAGGCCTAAATTATTATTTATAGTGCACTGCATTACGGAACACGATATCATATCATTTTCTTTTACAAAATCTGATAAATGTGTGTTTCTTTAAACACAATTATATACTTTTAAACACGTGAAATTTTTTTAGTCGAACATCAGTTGTCCGAAGCACTAATTATTTAAATTTTTTTATAATAATAATACCCTACAAATATTAAACTGAAAAATAATTCGAATATAGGGGCTCTGCAATATTTGCAATACTCCAATAGATAATGAGGTGAGTTTATTGTCAGTAAATTCTTGTAGAAGTTAAGAAAAAATGTTATATGGATCCCCAATAATTGTTCTTTGCAGTTGAAAATGTTGTTAATTCCATAATGGGCTTACGATAGAAGTTAAGCATTACTAACTACAACCCTAAATATATTTTGCCTCACAGTATCAAACGAATGGCGCTACAGGTTTGATTCTCCCTTTGTTTAGAATCAATTGTTTTAAAAAATCTGGTTTAAAAAAAGTTGACACTTTCTACTACATATTTAGAGTCTTCTATGAGCCTGAAGTTATGTTGGGTAACACAAGTGATTTTATTTCTGATTTTACTAATTGTTTAAACAAAATGTTGACACAAAGATTAAAAAAATTTTATGCTAATTTTGGAAGCCCTAATGAGCCCTAAATTATTGTGCAAATAAATATTGCCCAAGTTGTTTCTTTCTATGTGTGGTCCTACTAGCTTAGCGTTAAGCTAGTATGATCACAGGTTAAAAAAAAACGAGCAGCATCAAATTTGACTATGGGGCATTAAATGAGTCATAAATTATTATGCAAAGAAATATTACTCAGGTCACTTTTTTCTATGTGTGGTTCTGCTAATTAGCATAAAAACAGGATCCGTCTCAAAATTGCGGTGCACTAAATTTGGCAATAGGACATTAAGTGAGCCCTCAATGAGCCCTAAATTACACAGCAAATAATTTTACAGAATTTTTTTCTATGTGTGGTTCTGCTAGCTTAACGGTCATGTTGATAAAACTCACTAACTTGTTTATTTGTTTCAAAGTTGATACCCAAGCGTTGCTTGTGAACAATATATTCACCTCGTACTGAATAAAACTTCTAGTAAAAAGATGTAAAATATATTTTGAATGAAAATTAAGAGAATTATTCATCCGAAAGTTTTTAACCCAAGAGTTTGAAAAATCGGAGGAAGAAGTGAAGGAATAGTGAGGGCAATTTATTCCCTTAAAAATTACAATGTGTCAGCTGAAAAAATTTCCATAGCCATTTGAAAAATACACTGTTTCATTTCTTAATTTTAACATAACAAATAAGTAATGAGAAGGCTAATTATACCATTTCTTTTTTATATTCCTACTAATTAAAAAATACCATAGAACTTTACTTCAAGACCCAGTCACTTTTTCCCATTATTCAGGTCGTAATCGTATCCACCACGTACTGGTTTCCCCCATACATATTTAGAGGCAGAAAGTACCAGTAACATCAGAGATCTCATCGTGCCCCACAAGGGCTTTCAAATCCAGATTGAGTGAATAAAAATGATAAATTACAGGGTTAGGACTTGAGAGATTGAAAATTGATTTCCACCCGCATGAGTCCGGAAAAAATTGGATTTCCACTCCATCGCAACTCTGGCAAAAAATAGGTTCCAACAAATTATATGCCAATTGTTGCTTTGGTTCAAAGTTTAGAAACGTTTATCAATCTTTTAAATACGTTTCATATTTATTTTTAAATTTCTAAGCATGGAATGTTTAGAAGCAAGTAACATATTAAATTAGGCTTCTTAGTTCACTTTAAAAAATGGTTTAACGATATCATCAACTATTTTGGTTGAAAACCTCATTGGCTTTCCATTCGTGCTTTTTAATACGGTTAGGCGCTTAAATAACAAATTTCAAATTAGCTAATAAATTATTAAAAATATTATATATGTTTTATGTTAGTGCTTTTCACTGGAAATTAGAATATCTATAGAAGAATTTAAATGTAAAATCACAAAGTTTCGAAGAAGACGTACTATATTTCTAACAATTTTAAGTTGTCATAGCGCTTGACACCGAGCATTGGCATTTCAAAACAAAATTCATTATACAAAAATTATCAACGAAATCCCCTTTTTTAATCAATTTTCGGTTATGTTATTACGCGATATCCACCTTAATTTATTTCTTTCAAACAAAAATCCTTAGATTTCGAATAAAATTTACAATTTTGTACAATTTTAGGTTCTATGTGTCTTTTTTAATAGCAAATTAGTATTTGGAGTGGCGATATAGATGCACATTTCTAAGGTACCATTCTTGTTACCTTTAAATTTCTAAAATACCACAATTAGAAATATCATTTGGAAAAGTGAGTATTTTTAAATGAAAATCATTTGATTTCTAAGAAGATTCACCATTTTCAACAATTTTAGGTTATGTTAACGTCTTTTTTTACTGAAAACCCGTTATTTTAAACAAAAATAATTAAATTTTTTTTTAAATTTCAATGCTGAAAAAAATTCGGTTATGTTAGTTTAGATTTATTCTTCGAACATTGGTATTTTTAATTTTGAAGAATCATTCAATTTCGGAGTAGATTCACAATACAAAAAATATTAACTATGCTTGAAGAATTAGAGTTATTTTAACATTTTTCACTGGCATTTAGTATAGATTTTAAAGAAGATTGACAATTTTTTATAATTTCAGCTTATACACTCCAGGTTCCATAAAAGCTGGTTCCTTTTTGCAATTCTTAGGACTGTTGACCCATGCAGTTTCTCAGAGGACAGGGTGTGAGACGGTTGCGACGCTCGCCCAGCGACGGCTGCAGTGCGTGATCTCACAGTCGGATATGTTGCGCATTATTATGCATTTCAATTGGAAACGGTTTATGCGTTCCTGACTGTTTACGTTTTAAGGGAACTGATGTAGTACATTTTGCATTATTTAAAACAATTGTTCTGTTAGTGTTTATCATCAAAAAACTTTAATTTTAGTAATAATATAGATTTATGAAAATATTTACAAACTGTTGTACAATGATGTTATCTTAGTTTTTTTTACTAGGAATCGGGTATTTGAAACAAAAATAATTAAACTTCAAAAAGAAAATTTCGATTTTTGAACAATTTTAACTTGAAGTCACGTAAGATATGAATTTGCGTCAATTATAAAAATATGGTACTCGCTTTTTATTTATATTATTTTCGATAATAGAGACTATAAATTACAAATTTTTTTTTTAATATCAACCTTATATTATAATTTGAAAAGTGAGTGAGAATACGCAAATAATAATCATGCACGTAGCGCGCGTTTTTGTTTTCTTACATAGGGAATGTAAAATGTGGATGGAATCTTGGAAAGTTACAACTTCTTTCTCTTAAGGTATGTCATTATTTTAATGCACATTCAGAGCATCGACATCCACTTCTCTTTCATCTCAGAAAGAAGTGATTAAAAATTTTATTTTTTATTTCTTTGGTGATTCAAAATATATAAAGGCACATCAGTCCGGGAAATTTGAATTTTTATTTTCTGTAAGTAAAGCATTTTTTAACTTGTAATTTGACTGAGAACTGGGATTTAGAGTCTAAGCTAAAATGCAATTAATAAAATTGCATGATTCAGATTAAATTAAATCTCAAGAGCATCAATGAGGCCAACCCTGATATATTTTGAACCATTTTGGCACCATTTCAATCTGAAAATAAAATTTCTAAATAAACAAAGTAATTAATTTGATGCGACACATAAGTGCCGAAAACACTACTTTATTGCCATGGAGGGAGGGACTGCACAGTGTGCAGTTCTAAATTTGTTATATTTCAGGCCCTGTAACTATCCAATTTGAATCTAAGAAAATATATTATTATTTTCATAGACTGAAAATTCGCTTATGCCTCCCCTTGAAAAGGAAGTGTTTATACAAGACCAAGGAAATTGCATTTTGTTTGTGGCTGTTAAAGACATTGGAAGCCAACATCTTGACGAATTTGTTATTTGTAGGTGAGATCGGAGAAAAGATTTCAATTTTCAATCGTAAGGTGCAAGTGGCAGGAAGTTGTGATTGTTTCAGATTCGCGACAGATACAGAGGACCATTTCGAAGTCTATAGTCTCCACCTCGAAACTGAGTTGGTAAAGTACACACTTTCATGGGTTTGTGTAGGTGGATAGATACACCTTGTTTTGTAAACCAGTCTCGTATATATGTGTAAACTCAGTATCGGTTTGGTTAGGTATGCGTGAGAATACTGTAGAGTTTACGCACGTTCCTAGCACCCTCGTTCAATCGCCTTTATGTTCCTACAATTTCTCGGGTCGATCGATCGAAATCGATTTACGCGACCTCGTGAGATCCTTGCGATCCTTTCATGGGTTTATGTCGTTGCCGTAGACATAGGGCAAACGAGTTTTTCCAGCTTCTCGGCCAAATGGAACCTTCCTTATTTTACCTAGCTGCGGATATAAATAGATAATGCAAACTTTTTCCCAATACTCTAACTCACGTATATAGCAAGACAATAACGTTTTTTAGAAAGGCAGGGCTGCCACAGCTAATGTACATGACAAAAAATACATTTAATCCACTAAAAATGTTCGATTCTATTACACCACACAGAAAAAGTATCCGCATATAATTTACAACATGATCAGTCGAAATATACATAACATGACCTTTTAGTATATTTTTCAAGAAGTTCATTTAAATTCACTAATTTTATGTACATTTCACTTAACTTCCAGTAAAATCTACAGGCGTATACAAAAATCCGATTTCAGTAAAATTTACTGTAGTTTAGGTGAAATGTATCCGTTTTCTGCATGCACTTAATTTATCGGCTTATATTTACAAAATTAGATGAAATTCTATTGCTGAATTTGGGGGTGAAAAAAAAAGTCACAATTGCCAGAATAAATTTCAGAAGTAATGTTCAGACATATCTTAATTAATTCTATTATAAGGTAAAAACCCGTTGACCTTCAACTGCGCCATTTCAATTCATTACAATAGGAAATAGAAAACCAGAAAATTATAAATTAAAATAATTTGAATTTTAATATTGCAGACTTTCACAGTCTAAAATGACTTCAGAACAGGGTACAAAAATAAAGTAATTTTTGACAAACAGTTTATAAAAATATATAAAATGCATGATGAAGAGGGATAGTGAAGTAAAAGACGCCTGAAACGAAAGACCTTGGATACTAATCAGCCCGAATGGAGAGCTTTACTAATGACTTTGTGAAGCTCTTTACCTGGGCTGCTTGTTAGAGAAATTGATCAGTGACCTGCATCAGAGTAGTGTTGCAAAACAAACTTCTCATTTAAATAAACAACAGGCGAATTCTAGATTAATAAAAAAAATCTACAGGCCCGCCTCCCCTCCCTATCTGATACGGCCTCGTACACTTTCTCACTTTTCTCATATCGACGTGCCCAAATGACAAGGTGCCATCTCGGTAGGGGGAAATAAAAAGGTGCTATCTCAGGTGGCGAAACATTGAAGCTTAAGAATCCCATATAATTAGTATTGGGAACACAAACGCCCTCTGAAGTAGGGAACCTTTTTCTTTGGTTCTGCCGAGATGGCACCTTGTCATTTGGACAAGTCGATATGAACACCCCGATCCCTGACTGGAATCGAGTGAGTCACGCCTACTTCGAAAGGAATTTTTCTTAATGGTAGAATAATATTAATGAAATATAGGTGCCATATTTGATTCAATATGAAACGTTTTAAATTCGTAAATTTTCAAAACAAAATTAAATAGTTAAATTTGTAGTTAAAAGCTTCACAAAATAGTTAAATTTTTGAACAAAGAGATGAATTTTCAAGTACAATTATGAACCTTTTACTAGAAAAATTATTTTTTAACGAAGTATTTTAAGTTTGAACCAAGCAGTTGAATTTTCAACCGAAAAAGGTGAATTCTCAACTAAAAATGTAAGACTTAATATTTCAATCTAAAAGACGAATATTCAACAAACTATGTATTTGAATTCTCAACCAAAACAGATTACATTAAAAATATTCATTGTCGGCAAAGAAAAGGATATTGTTATCAGAAAAGAAACAAATTTTCAACAAAAAAGTTCATTTTCGATCAAGAAAGCTGAATTTTTAACCAAAAAATATTAATTTTCTCGCAAAAGTGATAAATTTTGATCAAAAACACTTCAGTTTTTAAGTTGAAAAGTAGAATGTTTTCGAAAGAAATTGACTCTTAATCCTGGCAAAATTAATTTTCAACAAAGAGGTCAAAGAGGTCAAATGTTTAAAAAAAAATTTTGTTATACCAGAAAGATCAATTGTCAACAAGAAAGTTAATTTTCAGACAAAGAAAAAGCAAGTCCCAACTAAATAGCTGAATTTGTAATGGGAAAAAATTAGTTTTCAACGAAACACTTGTATTTAGAACCAGATAGTTGCATGTTCTAACAAGATATACGATTTTGCAAACAAAAAAGTATACTGTTTAACCAAAAAGTTAAGTTTTCAATAAAACATTGAAATTTTAAACTAAACAAGATTAATTTTAAACCAAAAATATAATAGTAAACTTTTAAGAAATAAAAATTTATTTTCAACAAAATATAGTTGGATTATTTGATTGGGCTCTATTAATTTAGTTCGCATTTCAGAAAAAAACAAGAGAAGGGGCAAGTGTCTTGAAAGTAGGTGAAAAAAGAGTAATTCTTTAAGAAAGTGTAAACGAGAGAAATAGAAGAAAGAGTGTAAAGTCTGATATTGAATAGCATTTTTCTTTTATAGATAAATTTTCTTCATGTTTTAGATAAAATCTAAAATAAGATGAATTCAAGTGACTAAAGTGGCCTTTTCCACAAATAAAAGTGACTATAGGGACTATAGTGACTTTTGATTTAAAAAGTGAATAAAAAGTGTCTCGAAAAAGTGTTTTTTTTTTATCAATTTTTCTAGACTGTTAATTAATATCATTACAAAATGTAAAGAATTTTGAATTTATATCAGTGAATACTCGTTTCTGATGATTTCACATTTTTCAAGTTAATATCTGAATACGTTAAATTTAGGTGCCTTTTAAAATGTAAGAGTTTTGAATTCAATGCATTTAAATTCGACTGCTTTTGAATTCAGTATTTTGAACTCACAAGCTCTGAAATTTTCTAGTTTTTAGGAAGAAGATATTAAAGTTGGGATTATTTATTACTAAAAAACTTTTCAATTTTTAAATATTGTTTAAAGGATAACAGAGGTACTGAAAGACAAATTTTGCTCAACAAAGTTTTATCTGCATCGCAAATTTGTAAGTCACTCCATCCCCTTTAGCTCTCAATGTTTATAAAAATGTCAAAAATACTCTAGCTCCTCCACTTAAATCAAAAAAAAGTTGAACTGCCATATAGCATATGAATCTGAAATGAGCTGACTTTCACACGTGCTAAGAGAACGTCCATTAATTACGGAAGTATGATTCTTGAAATTTTTGTCCCCCTCCCCATACATTTTTAGAATTCTTATGGTTTGCATTTCATAATTCTATTCGTAAGTAGAATTATAATAGGTTCTGGCTTTCTAGAGAGAAGAGAATGTGTGAATTGTGCGGGAAGGGGATGCAAAATTGGAGCATTGGTTGGAGGAATGTGAAAAGGTGGAAAGGAGGGGGATCAGCATGGTGGTATTGTTGCATGAAAGGGGTGGCAAAAGGGCAGTAGCATGGGTGAAGGGGGTATTGGGTAAGATAGAGAAGAAGAGAAGGAAGGAGGAAAAGGAATGAAGAATGAAAGATTGTAAACAGGAGAGGAAGTAGATGTAAGATAAATGTAAATATTGTAAATAGTAGTTAAGATTAGGTGTTAGCCGCGGAGACAGAGGCTGGTTAGGAAGGTTAGGCTATAGGAGCGAGCGGGTTAGTTATAAGGTATGCATGGATAGTACTTTGTAAGGCGTAGTTGTAAGAAAATTCTGTAAAAAAATGGAAGTGTAAGCAAGTCAATTTTTTAAGGCCAGCAGGCCGAAAAATAAACGTTTATTTATCTATCTATCACGTTTCGAAACTCAAAGAGTCCAAAAATAATCAAAGGTTTTCTACTTCTGTCTGTATATTTATCTGGCTACGAAAGGGAGATAAAAGCGAGTGAAATAATTACAGAGGGATTAGCTTATTAAGCACCGTAAGTAAAATATATTCAAAAATACTTATTCGTAGGGTAACGAAAATAACAGAAGCAAAGATTTGGGAAGTCCAAAGTGGGTTTATGCCAGGAAGGTCATGTACGGATCAAATATTTAGCTTAAGGCAAATAACAGAATAAAGTTTGAGAGTAGGAAAAAAGTTTTCTGTGCATTTGTTGACCTAGAAAAAGCTTTTGACAAGGTAGACAGAAGTAAACTTTGGGAAGTTCTAAAAGAGTATGGAGTCAATGGATGGATCTTACAAGCTATAAAAACAATATATACAGGTAGTAAAGCGAGTGTAAGAGTGAATGGGAAACTGAGTGACTGTTTCGATATTATTCAAGGAGTTAGACAAGGATGCGTTATCTCTTAATGGTTATTTATATTATTTATGGACAAGTGTTTAAGAATGGCTCTCTTCGACGAAGAGGGTGTAGATCTCGAAACAGTAAGGGTACGAGGGTTAGCGTTCGCAGATGATAAGGTTGTTATGGTAGAGTCTATCGAAGACCTACAAAGAATGTTGAATAAACTAGATGCAAGCATGGAGAGCATGGGCCTCAAAATTAACGCAAATAAAACAAAAACTATGGTGTTCGAAGGAAAGATTGAGAAAACACTATGCAATATTTCATTAAATGATTAGAGAATTGAACAAGTTGATAAGTTCGTATACCTTGGTAGCTTATTTACTAGGGACGGGAAGATAGATGAGGAATTAGATAGACGAATAAA
>NC_046659.1:95080681-95103990 GCF_010883055.1 Belonocnema kinseyi | reverse complement strand
AATCTCTATCCCTTCCACACACTACTCCTTTCCCCTGCCGAGTGAGTCACGCCTACCCCGAAAGGGAAATGGCTTAATGGTGTAATAATAATAATAAATAATACCTGAATGTCGTAGCCACGCTAACTTTTGAAGGATTGGTCCAATCGAGCCAGCCCTGGGATACACTTTTAATGGTTCCAAAAGGAAGGTTAAGTTCGTCAAACAGATATTTCGAACCCAAATAAAAAAATGTAGAGCTTTTTTATAACTTGGAAGAAAGTTTTTTATGAGTTTTAGGGATTTTCGACAGATTTTCTGATACACAACAAAAATACTTGCAAATTATGCTTAATGACATTTTTAGTTCCGATAAAAATTTAAAAAGTTATATGCTTTTTAACATTTTAACAACTTTTGTTATCTGGGACGCCAACATATGTCACACTAGAGTACTAGACCACACTAGGGTAGGATGGGGCGAGATGAGCATAGTTATCCTTTTCACGTATGTATTTAAAATCTACTAATTCAGTGCTTGAAAGTAAACCATTATATATACTCTACAAACATTTTTTATTGAAATTTGGCAAAATAAAAGTAACTGAAAAATTATATGCGGAATCATAAATGAAAATAAATAACTAATGCGCTTGGCTCATATCGCCTCATGCCTGGAGCGGGATGAGCCAGGCACTTGGGCGAGATGGGCCACTTAATTAAATGACTTATTATATATTATTTATAAGTAACAGTATTATTAAGTTAAAGTATTTTTAAACTAAACCATATCTTATACATATTTTATCAAAATTAAACGGAAAATTTAAAGTATTTAATGTTAAAATAATACAATCCTTAATCCTAACCCCTATCGTAACTAACATACAAAGAGTAAATAGAAAAACGATTTATACTTACATATCTTTTCTTCATTTTATTACAGAAACAAATATGTCAATTTTAAGACTTACCCATGTACATTGTCCCAGTAAAAGTTTAATTCTACAATACGAAAACTCCTAAATACTCAACTGGTCTACTACAATTACTGCATAATACTGAATTTCATATATATTTGCGTATTAAGCCGTTTTTTTTTATGTTTGCATTATTTTTCACGACCAAATTGTTTTTCTCATTTTTATAGCATTTTAGGAGTTTTCAAACAAAGTTACGTAAGACATATACCAGAAAAACAGTGCTCTCTTCTAGTTGACAGCAACTCATATTATTTTCTAATACAGACCTATAACAATACTGCTGTCATACTTTTTTTGAGTATTTTTGTCGACAAGATAAAATTTATATACGTTTACACCACAATTAGTACCCTGCACAATCTGATAATATGAAACATGGCATCCTAACCTACTGACTGCTACACTAAGAGGTTAGGTTAATGCACAAGAAGAGGTGGCTCTTTCCGCCGCAGAAGAGTGGCCCATTCCGCCCCATATGACACTTTTTAGTAAAATAAAAATTTCACCTATTTCGGTTTTACAATTATATATAAATCTGTTAAGAACTTAAGGTTTAATAAATAAGCTATCTAAATAACTAATGAAAAAATATCTAATATGTGATTTTATGTGATTCTTGAACTTCCTAAACAAATGCAAAATAGCAGAATACAGGTCTTGAAATTTTTACTTTCGTTTTCACGAATTTATTCAACATTAAGCGAAAAATTATAAAAAAAGAAATTCGATAACGTTCTTCCTGATATTAATACAAAAACAGTTACAAAAGAAATGATAGCCTACTAGAAAATTGAGTGGCTCATCGTACCTCCTATGCTCATCTCACCCCACCCTACCCTATGTGCGCGCCTAATAGATTATTATTACAAGAATGTTATATATCGCCGGGTGAGCAGAAGAACGTAGTGACTGATTTTTGTTTCAAGAGACGTCGTATCTCGTTCACGCTTCCAATAGATTCTGAGCGAGAGACGTCTCTTGAAACAAAAATCAGACATTACGTTCTTAGGCTCATTAAATACTAAGTGGTAAAGTTTAAATTCAAAGATTAACTAAGGCATAATCAATTATAATTGAACTCCTTAAATAGTGAAGAATATTTTATTTTAATTTTTTATTTTGTTCATAAAAATTGTGGCAAACAATCTGAAAATTGTAATTCAAATTGTGGAAAAATACACTGCAATATTATCGTATTAACACCCAGCATAGATCTGAATATAATACTTTAATCTGGACTGATTAATGTTTACTCTTAATAGAAAAAAAATCAACTTCGACGTAAAGATTCTCTAAAAGTCGCACCGCAAATTTTAAGCAGTGCATTAGTTATATTTATTTAGCGCTCCAATTATTCTCAATTAGGGATTTACAAGTATTGATTAAAGTAATCAACTTTCAATTCCATATAGCGTTATCCTTGGTCACATTACATAAGATCAGAATTTCTATAGGCGTATTACGTAAAATAAAATTTCTATGAAATAAAATTATTGCTATTAATTCTAATAAGGCCCAACTGTACCTATTATCAAGGCTATCGTTAGATTTAAATAAGTTATTATCTCAGCTAAGCTTATTCCTAAACATAAATGATATATACAAACTTTGTTACTTACAAGGTCGGAATGGCTTATATCTCTACTTATAGTAGAATCTTCATTACTGGTTTGAGACAAGTGACCTTCCAAATAATATAAATTACCAATATTTACCAATTTAAAGAATTTAAATTCAGCAATTTCACATTTAAAGTTTTGAACCAAATTAAGTTATTTTCAAAAATTATACTTTCTTTTCTTACACATATTTCAGTTTAAAAAAATAGGTAAGAATTGCTTACCCTAAATTTAGTATTTTGATGTATACAAATATTTCTAAATTTCCAATAATGCAAACTAAACGAAAAAATTATACTAAACTATTCCGTTCTTTAACAATTCGACTTTAATCTTAGGATTTGAATAGTATTTAACAATTGGAAATATTATTACCAAAATAGAAAAATGTTGTATTATAAGTACAGATGTTCCTATTTCTCTGTAAAATAGTATTATTTGTTTATGTAATAAATCAAACTATGTATTTCAGATAATTTTCATAACGATGTATGCAATATTTTTTTTATAAGACCAGAGAAAGCTAAACGGCGCTAAATTCATTCACATTTCCATTAAATTATTACTCTTTAAATGTAGCACCATGGTTGTAAATTATTCTTTTTCAAACTTTTTTTGTTTCTCCTGTAAAATTTGGTTGATTGGACTTAGCAAAATTTAGCTTTTTCAATTTAATTATTCATTAAAAACTTTTGTATTAACGCCCACTCAGGCATGAGTGAACTATTAGGTGGGAGCTGTAGATGCAAGCGATGCACATTTTACCTTAAGATTCGTTTTACCCCTGGAACACGTATTTTTACATGTTGGGTACTACTTCTGTTTTGCTCGCATCATTTAGATCTAATATCGATGGTTTTTGTCAAACGTACCTTACAACTGGTAAACCGCATTTTTGTAAAAAGTGCAAATTCATTTAATGAGTAAGTCATGAGTAAGAGACGGTTTGCATCTGTAAGGTAACATTCTTCTTTAAGGAGAACAAAAATAATCATTATTCTTTGCCTTTCCAATAACTGGGAATGCACCCGTCCACTCCTTACTTAAATTATTTTGTTTTGAGTCGTTGGGTATCAAAACAAGATAGCTCGGCTCGAATATACGTTGTGGGATAACAATTCTAGGATCTTGCTTTCTTTGTATTTTTGCCTTGATTTGTTAATGTTCTCTTTTGCTTGGCGTAAGTATTTTTTATGCCGTGCTTTCCGCAAAGAGACCAATTCTTCATTATTTAACGTAATTTTGAAAAGATTCTCAAAAGTTTGAATCAATTCGCAAACAAAGTTACTTCCTTGATCAGTTGAAATATGTTTTGTGGTCTCAAAAATACACCAACGAGTTAATTGATTATGGATTCTGCCTGTACGTTTTTTATCGGAGTCAAAAGTAGGTATTTCGTTAAAATATCCTGAATCGTTCAAATATATTCGTTTCTTTATGGGCCAATGGTAATGGTCCAAAAATGGCCATGGCAATTTTGTCATTTGGTTCAACGGGTGTTACAGTTACGCAAAAACGCTTTTTTTAAGAGGGCAACGATCCCCCTATTTCATTCCAAATTCAAAAAAAGAAATTCCCTGATTTTTGTTTTTCTTATTTTTATATTTTAACAGGTGCCGGTTTTGACTTTTTGAATTTTTGGAATAATTCTTTAGGGTTTGAAAAAATGTGACAGGAAAGTATGGGGACCTGTAAAGAATTATCTAACAAAGAAATTTTATAAGCCAGGCATATGGGTTTGACAGCCCTAAAACACCCC
Organism: Belonocnema kinseyi; assembly: GCF_010883055.1. Lineage (NCBI taxonomy): Eukaryota > Metazoa > Arthropoda > Insecta > Hymenoptera > Cynipidae > Belonocnema > Belonocnema kinseyi. The sequence goes on along the minus strand of NC_046659.1, from coordinate 95,099,650 downwards.
CACATATATCTAAAAAATACCCTTAACACAAAAAATGTCAATTCTTCATGTGATTGACCTTTTGAGCACTGCATTCTGGTCTTTTTCTTTACTTAAAATTATTAATATTGGTCTAATGGAACATTTATTATCATTGGTGATTTAACTTTGATTATTTAAACAAATGGAATTTGTTTAAATTTTTGTTCGAACATTTCTACCTTTTCTTGAAATTATTACTATTAGTCTAGTGGAATATTTGATAAAATTTGTTCATTAATTTTTAATTGCTTAAAGAAATGGAATTTGTTTGAATACTTTTTTTAAATTCGTTTTTTCCCTAAAAATTATTACTATTGGTCTAGTGTAATATTTATCAACATTAGTTTATTCATTTTCAATTATTTAAACAAATAGAATTTGTTTAAATAATTTTGTTTCGCATTTTTTAAAATAAAAATTAATACTGTGGGTCTAGTGGAATATTTATCAGTTATAATTAATTACTGATTAATAATAAATTTAATAATAATTAATTTATCAGCAATATTTAAGTAATAATTTGTATTAAAAAATTCAAGAAAATTAAATTAATCAAACAATGTTGATAAATATTTCACTTAAAATATATTGATAATTTTTAATAAAAAAATTATTTAAACAAATTCCATTTGTTTAAATAATTGAATATTAATCAAATAATGTTACTAAATGTTCCACGAGACCAATAGTAATAATTTTTAAGGACAAAAATGAATTTTCGAAAAAATTGTTTAAACAAATTCCATTTATTTGAACAGTAAAAAATGATTGAACTAATGTTAATAAATATTCCAATAGACCAATATTCATCATTTTTAGGGAAAAAACGAATTAAAAAAAAATTATTCAAAGAAATTCCATTTGTTTGAGCAACTAAAAATTAATGAACTAATGTTAATAAATATTCCACTAGACCAACAGTAATAATTTTTGAGGACAAAAAAGAATTTTCGAAATAATTGTTTTAACAAATTCCAATTGTTTAAACAATACAAAATTAATAAACTAATGTTATTAAATATTTCACTAGACCAATATTAATAATTTTAGGGAAAAAAAGGATTTAAAAAAAAATTATCAAGCCCTCTAGCATGCCAATCAATTTTGCCATGCATTTTTGGACCACCCTAGGTATCAAGGATAGTCGCTTCAACTTTTGGCCTGATGATGTTGGTTAACTTTTGAATTTGGCAAATCGGGACATTTTTTACATATTCGCAAATATAATTTTCCTTTTTTTTAATAGAACTTTTTTTCTTGCTCGTTCGATGAATATGTTTTCACAAAAATGTTGTGATTCTACATTCCCGTGACTTTCGTGAATAATTTTTTCTTTTTCTTCTTTCGTCAATTACTCATTTGGCATTGTACATACGAATAATTTCAATCACTTCTTTTTCGTTTTCTAGAAATGTTGTCAGTTCTTTTACCCTAACTTTTTCGGGATTCGCAAATTTCGGGTCCGAAAAACAGAGTCTTAATGTTGTTAACTTTCTTCCGTAGATTTGCTGAACGGGTTCGTGTAATTTTTTTAACCCTGTTCTTTCATCATGATCTGGTACTTATATTAAGTTGCTCGTTTTTCTGTTTGGGTTTGTGATCATTTTGATTCAAAGTTTTTCCTCGGCATTTGGTATCCATTTGGTTCGAGGTTCTGCACAATTTTAAATCAATTTGTGATATTTGATTATTAAATCAGAATTACCTGTTTTACTTTTGTAGGATGGTGTTTATCTGCTTCTTCTTTTTCTAAGGTTCAGTATCAGATCCTGATAAAGAGGAAGAAGTAAATTTGCTTTTTTCTTTTTCACATTTTTTTCAACTTCATCATCATCATCATTGTCTTCTTTTTCTGAGCCACTCATTGATTCAGTCTCAGATCCTAAAAGAGTGAATTTGTGCTTTTGAACAGTTGCCATGGGATTGGAGTATTTGCTAGTGCTGTTTCTTTCGTTGAATTTGTTTGGATTGTGAAAATTCTTGATAGTGGATGATTCTGGATATTTTCCGTTCATTAACAATTTAGTGCTTGATAGTTAGTTTTTATTTAAATTGTCTTCTCAATAAGGACTGTCGGAATCGTCGGTTCGTGAAATACAGAAACCAGGATGTCCTCCTTGTGGTAAAATTTTACCGAGACCAACGTTTGAAGCGTCAGTTGTTAATGTGAATTCTTTACATAACATTTAGAAGGCCAGCTATTTGGAAGGAAAATCAACCTCAGAAAATTGGCTTGAAAGGTATTTTATATCATTGATTGATCATAGACAAAGTGTCGATCAGGGGGTGAGCCGATATATTGCCTTTCCGGCCCTCTAAAGTTTAAATCTGGTTAACGTAAAACGGGTACGGTACAGAGTCAATTTTATTAATGGTTTGGCAATTGTTAAAAAAATGTTTGATAATTTTTTTGTAGTAAGCAGCGAGTCCAAAAAACGATTCAACTTCAGTGAGGTTTTTTTTGCGTTTTAAAGTTTTCAATTGCATCTAATTTTTTTTATTCAGTTTTATTCCATATTTTGTGATAATGTGTCCTATATATTCGAGTTCAGGTCTTAAGAATTCGTATTTATCTGGTTATAATTTTAATCAAGCATGACGTAGGCACCCGCAAAATGTGAACATGTTTTTGTTATGTACTTGGATTATTCAGCCGGACACAACAATATTATCTAAATAACACAAAACAATTTTTTTTATTAAACCTTTTAGTACGGTGTCCATTACTCTCTGAAATGTGGCGGGAGAATTGTTGAGTCTGAATGACATACGAACGTATTCAAAATGCCTTTCTGGTGTCGAGAACACAGTACTTTTTTTCAAATGCCCATTGGAATTTGATAAAAGCCAGAACTAAAATCGAAAGCAGAACAAATTATGCTTTCCCTTAGCGATTGATGTCTTCAATTAATGGTAAGGGATATCCGTTTTGATCCTTCTTTTTATTTAGTTTTCTAACATCGATGACAATGCACCTTTACTTTTAACCTGATGCATTTATTTTCTTTGATACATTCGAAACTTCAGCTTTGTGACATTCTGGAGGCTTGTAGGAATTAAGGTTAATTATTTCATTGCCTATTAGAACAATTTGGTATGATGTCAAGTTTATGCATGTAATTGGGTCTTCCGGTAACATTTAAATATCATGAAACGCAGTAATAACTTTTTCTATTTCTGTTCTGTATTTGTCTTCAATATATTGAAGTCTTATGTTTCCTGACAGTAATTTTGACCTCTTTATCACTTCATCGTGTGTCATATATTGTATTCGTTTTTCAGGTTGCTTATTTGTTACCTACTTTATTTGGATATGCAATGTATTTATTTTTAAAGGTTTTGCTTGTTCGTTTGAAATCGGGATTTTAGTTGCATGATTTCGAATTAAAGAATTGTATCAAGAATGTAAACGCTATCTTCAATTACCACCAGGGCCCCCAAGCTGGTGTGTACTTCACCGCGACAAAATTTTGGCTAAATAGTTCAAAGTCCTGTCGCAGAGGCATTACCTTCGCCATACACACAAAATTGTCGAATAGGTTATACAGGGTGGACAAGCTGGGGCTTACATTTATGACGAATCAAATGCTACCCGAATTGCACAATAGCAGGGGAGAAGCCATTATACAGGGGTATTTTCATATTTCGCGCCTTTAAAGTTGCATTCGGATCGGCCGTTCGATCAAGTCCGTGCATCTTCGGATCAAGTTTATCATAGTTTCCATGGTTGCGTTCGAAACTTCAAATGGACACAAGTGTCAAAACAATATAGGTTGTGTTACATAGTAATTACCAAAGAAATGTTCGGTAGTTTTGTATGTTTATCACTGACAGTGTCGGCAGGGATAATTGAAATAATAATTACTTATTAACAATTGAACAATCATTACTTATTAATCATTTTAATAAGTTAAACATTATTTCTGAATTTAAAATTTGATTACCATTGTTTTTTACACAGATCGATCCTAGAAGAAATACACATCAGGAAATGCAGATAGAATTGGTGCATTTTATTCAACATTGTTGAAAAATCGTTATCTCCGGACCTTATCCCAAGACTGGGGATTGATCAGCCTAAAATTAATTATATGAATCATTTGAATGGTATAGGCGTATCAAAAAGATATCTCAAAGCAATTTAACTTGCCCAGATTTTAATTGATACAATTTTTAGGGATTTTTTTCATTTCAGAAAATGTTTTCTCATGACCTCTTCTTAAAATTTGACTTGATCAACCAATACAATAAATTAAACACTTGTTGGTGATAGGATTGTACCAGTAATAAATCTAGAAGAGAAATTTTAGGCCGATATTTACACTCCAATTTTTTTTTTATTCTATTTTCGAACTTGCTATATCTGGATCTGATTTCCAAATTGGGATTTGATCAGCTCCTAAAATAAATTTTAAGTAATTATGATGGTACCGGTGTATCAACAAAAATCTCGAAGGAATTTAACAAGCCCAAATTTTAATTAATAAACTTTTTATGTATTATTTTTATTTTAGAAAACATTTTCTCTGGACTAACTTTTTCTTTGAATTATTGTATTTTCGAAATTGCGTTTTTGGATATGGTTTACAAACTGGCAGTCATTAAGGAGTCATTAAGCAGTCATTAAGGAGTTTTTTATTGTAGAAAATACTTGCTCTGGGCGTCATCTCAAAATTTCCTTTGATCAATCGATAATTAATATAGGACAACTTCCAGTGGAAAAGATAACATCTGAAATAAAACCTACAGAATTGGTGTCTTCACTTCTAACAGCATAATTTAAAGTTGAACGAGGCCTAAAAAAAATACATTAAAATAACATTTTGAGTAGCTTTGAATTACACTAAAACATTCTTATTTTCTGATAAGATACGAATAAATGTATGAATTTATTTTTCAGACCTGATAAAAAAAGATAATTATAGAATAATATCTAAAAAAATTGGAATAAAAATTCCGAACTAAAATTTCGCTTCTACATTTCTTTTCGATGCACTACTATCCTGAGCTATTTTTTAGTTTATTTCAGTAGTCCATCAAACGAAATTCTGATATGAGGCCCAGAGAAAACATATTCTAAAACAAAAAAATTCCTAAAACTTTACTTATTTAAATTTGTGCTTGTTAAATTGCTTCGACATTTTTTTGGATACACTGATACCATTAAAATGACTTTAAATTGATTTTAGCGGCTGATCAAATGCCAGTTTGGAAATCAGATCCAGATATAGCAATTTCGAGTATGGAATAATTTAAAATGAAAATTAGAATGAAAATTCCTCCCTAAAATTTTACTTCTAGATTTCTTACTGATACAATCTTATCACCAACGAGTCTTTAATTTATTTTAGTGGTTGATCAAACCAAATTTTGGGATGACGTCCAGAGAAAACATTGTCTAAAACAATAAAATTGCTAAAAACTTTATTAATTAAAATTTGGGCTAGTCAAATTGCTTAAAGTTTTTTTTTGATACACCGATTTTCTTAAAACCGCTTAAAATGGATTTTAGGTGCTGATCAAATGCCAATTTGGAAATCAGATCCAGATATAGCAACTTCGAAAATAGTAAAATAAAAAAAAATTGGAATGTAAATATCGGCCTAATATTTCTCTTCTAGATTTATTACTGATACAATCCTATCACCAACAAGTGTTCAATTTATTTTATTGGTTAATCAAACCAAAGTTTGATATAAGGTCCAGAGTAAACTTTTCCGAAAATCAAAAAGTCCCTAAAAATTTTATTAATTATAATCCGGGCTAGTCACATTGCTTCGAAATTTTTTTTGATACACCGATACCCTCAAAATTACTTAAAATCGATTTTAGGGGCTGATCAAATGCCAGTTTTCAAACCATGTCCAGAGATAGCAATTTCGAAAATACAATAATTTAAAGAAAAAGTTGGTCCAGAGAAAACATTTTCTAAAATAAAAATAATACATAAAAAGTTTATTAATTAAAATGTGGGCTTGTTAAATTGCTTCGAGATTTTTTTTTTGATACACCAATGCCATCAAAATTACTTAAAATTGATTTTAGGTTCTGATCCAATGCCAATTTGGAAATCAGATCCAGATATAGCAAGTTCGAAAATAGAAATAGATTGCTTCGAGTTATCTTTTTGATACGCCTATACCATCAAAATGACTCAGGTAATTAATTTTAGGCTGATCAATCCCCAGGCTTCGGATAAGGTCCGGAGATAAAGATTTTTCAACAATGTTTATTGAAATACACCAAGCCGAAATGCACTAATTCCATCTGCATTTCCTGATGTGCATTTCTTCTAGGATCGATCTGTGAAAAAAACAATTGTAATCAATTATTAAATTCAGAAATAATGTTTAACTCATTAAAATGATTAATAAGTAATGATTGTACAATTTACAATAAGTAATTATTATTCAAATTGTCGCTGGCGACACTGTCAGTGATAAACATGCAAACCCACCAAACATTTCTTTGGTAAATAATAATCAATCGAAAGTATAATAAACATGCCGGGCCGATCTGTCATTATTTCGAGGTTATGTTCAGTTTCACCTGTTTGTCCTAATCACTGTAAGTAAATGTAGGTAATGTCAATTTAAAGTTCACGCATGTAATATTTCACTCACTTTATTTAAAACATATCCTGTCTATTCATAACATACCTGTTTTTATGCCGTAAATAAGCGGTAAACACAATTCACTCTTCGCCCACTGGAAGCGCAGAATATTATTACTATTTTATAGTATTTGTCACTCAGCAGACATTCAATAATGTTATTGGCACAGAAAAAAATTTATGTTTACTTCTCAGTTCACATGTCTCATTTTATTATTAATCAAACACTTTTATTATTTGCAATTACTATGTAACACAACCTATATTGTTTTGACACTTGTGTCCATTTGAAGTTTCGAACGCTACCATGGAAACTATGATAAAGTTGATCCGAAGATGCACGGACTTGACCGAATGGTCGATCCGAATGCAACTTTAAAGGCGCGAAATATGAAAATACCGCTGTATAATGGCTTCTCCCCTGCTATTTTGGAATTCGTGTAGCATTCGATTTGCCATGTATGTAAGCCCCAGCGTGTCCACCCTGTATATCACTCAAAATAATTATTAAATATATTTTTAATCGTGTGAAGAGCAGTAAAAGCATTTTTTTAAACCCAGAACATCAAGTTTGTAGAAACTGAATGTTCAATTTAACCCGATATTCTCGAAAAATTAAAACATATTTTTTGTCAAAATAGCACTGACGTCATCATATTCCTTCATTCCTCGCATACATTTCAAAAAAGGCCTATCGATTTCTCCTGTAAATTCAGTAATTTTTATTTCGTCTTGATTATGAATAAAGAAGATAATAAAAGCGTGTTCAATAAATATATTTGTTGGCGGTGTGGACATAAAAAGTAAGGATGTACATTTGATGAGATTCGCAATATCAGTTCTCTAAAAATTAAAAACTATAATTTAAGGAAATTTTTAATATATGATAAAAGTTGTAAAATAATGTTCTTCTATTGATCGTAAACAAGTAACATTAATGAATTTATTGGAGAAATCGTCAATCTTTTTGTAAAATGCATATGGGAGTATAGGGTTACGGTAACGTCAGTAATATTTTCCATAATTTTTTTAAAATTTTGTCAGAAGATTAAAAAAAATTAAAATATATATTCAAGAGATCTGATCATTCAAAATTTTTAAAATGCACCTTATGCTCTCCGTAACATGAAAAAACATGTTTATTAATTATTTTTAGTGGTTTATCACATTTGTGACAGTTTAAAAAAAATAAAGAGGTTGAGTGCGGCCTAGCTGGAGACATAAATGTCACAAAGTTTGTTTGTGTGTGTGGCGAATATAGCGCCTCAGCGACAGGGCCTTCAACTACCTTCCTAGAACTTTGTCGCGGTGAAATACACACCAGCTTAGGGGCCCTGATTACTACATGTCCGTATTTCCTATTGCAATCCAGCCTAACAAGCATTATAGTTCTTCTTATACTCGTTAGGAACGATGTAGAATATATGATTCTTATTCTGGAATTTAAAGTATGCTTCTTTTGAATAGAGACTTCCTGATACAGGAGAAACTCTATCTCGGCTGGATTCATTTCTGAAACTTACGTTTGTGTAATTTTTTCGTCGTTTTCTGGATTTTCCTGAAATACAGTCAAACCTGGACTTAATGTCAATTTTGGGACTAAGCGTGACATTAAATCCAGTCTTAACACTATTTTGGCTCTCTCATGTTATTTCTCTTTCTTGTTTCTCTCTAATTTTGGTGACGCTTGAGTGAACACCCCATATCCTCCCGCAGATCATCTCACCAATCCCCACCGCTCGGCGTTAATTCTCGAAATATTAAATGGAGGACTTCTAAATCCAGATTTGACTGTATTATCACTTGTAATGGTCGTGTATTGGACTATCGTTGCAGAAAGTTTATAGTGTTTGGTCTCGAAGGTCGAACTGGATTGCAAATTTAATCATTCAAATTCAATAAATATTTTCTAATTGCTGCATTTTCTTCGATTTCTAGTGCAGTGTTTTACTTGCAAGTATCCAATCTTAATCTCAAAAGTTCAACTAAGCCAACAAATCTTAGATTTTGTCTCAGAGCTTTGTATAAGTCATGGTTAGTGTTTATTGGTATGAAACGAATGGATATTTTGGCATTAGCTAATATTTTTTCATCGATTATGTAATCTAATAGTCATTCTTTCTGTAAGCATCGGCAGTTTCTCCTTTCTGTTGATTTAATGAAATATTCTGTTTCATTATCGTCTTTTCCCCGTAGAGGTTCAATGGTTCGAATTATGTCTTTCGCGGGTGACAACATTTTATTTTCATTTCTGCGAAATAGACTTTACTCTAACCGTCGCGTTTTTCGTTCTTTCGGTGCATTGAAACTTGCTTCACGCGCGTTTTCTGTAACTCGATTCGCTGGCGACGATCTTCCGGATGACCCGTCTTCTGTATCCGCAAGCATACTAGAGTTTCAAGTTATTTCCGAAATTTCTGTTTAGACCAAGTTGACCTTGTGTGTTTATCTCTAAATTGAAGAGGATGTATTTTAAAGGTTGATGAGTGTATAAGTACCGTTACATGATTTTTTTCAGCCATTTAGAGAGAGTTGAGAATGGGATATTAATTCTAAAATAATGTCTTTGGACCTTCAGATTTTATCTCGATGAGATAATCATAGAAATTGTTTCCGTTAAAAAATGCAGTGTAATTTAGATTATGTACTAAAAGTTATCGACGAATGTATCGGGTAAACGTTTCGCGGCTCACGTTACGAAGTTCACAATATTAAAATATTTTAAACTCTTTTTTTGAGGCATCTTGCAATATCAGAGTAAGATTGTTGGTTTATTGAGGGAACCATCTCATTTCTATTTTGCTTAGTTACAAGTTTTAAACAGAATCTCGGCGATTCAGATCGAAATCGTTAGTGTCTGAACTCGATCTCCAATGCATTCACTGCGATGAGTCATTGGTGAGGTCGCTGGCTTGCTTCAAAGGGAAATTTCTTTCTTTTAACTTCACTGCTTAGCACGCTCTAGGACTTACCGTCTGCTGGACGAGCCCAATTTTTGGGAGTTTTCGGTAGAGGTAATTCTTCGTAGAATAGGAGATATATTCAGCTTACTCGCTATTAGATTAGTTAATTCCTGGCTCGGATATCGGTAAATCCGTAGATTTCCAAAATTCAGGTTCTTTGGTCAAAGATGGAGTAAGTTTCATCTAGCGGGAAAACGTAGAAACACAGTTGCTTTGCTTCCATTCTGGCATGGATCGCCAACTTGTGACAGGGAAATAGAAGTAAAATATAAACGTATACTTGTGATTAAAACCTTTCTATTAAAGCTTTCGACGTATGGCCACAGAACAGACGTTTCATTATGACAATTCAGGTATTAATGCCCACTCAGGCAATCGATGAGCCGATTCCAAGCTCCATTAATTATTAGATGGGGTTGTAAAGTGCAAGCGAAGCACATTCTACCTGAAGATTTATTTTGTGGTGTTTGCATAGTGACAGCATTAAAAATCGCAAATGACTAAACTAATTTCAAACCACCAGAGTAGGTCGAGAACATCGCTAAAAAAAGTCATCATAAAAATCTTTGAAATGTGAGGTTGGGTTTTCGGGGTTAACAGGATGTTTCCATGGCACCCCCTGGATCGTGAAGTACAATGAGGGTAGAGTAAGTAAGAGAAGTCGTGGGAAATAAAAGAAAAGTAACCTTGGAAAGTGCGATGAGGGGAACTAGGGTAAAAGAGGGGAAATGTGAGTGGAAGTTTGGGAAGTGAGGAGAGAAGGTAGTAGATGAGGAAGAAGTTAGGGAAGTGAGGGAAAGCGAAGGTTAAAGTTTGTGCAGGGGGAGTAAGGGAATGTAGATGGAGTAGGGGAGGAAAAATATAGGACAGGGAGGTTTGAACGACTTAATTATCGTCTCAATAGACTAAGGAACCTTTTTTGTAGGTACACAGCACTTCACGTTCCTTCATAAAACGGCACAAGATACGAAGAAATACAAGCAACCCAAATTGTTTCTCTAAAAAAGTTCTAGAAAAATTTCTCTCGACACTTTTTACTATCTCGCGTTATTTTCGAGATTTTTTCAGAAACATGTATAAAATCATTTTTAATTTTTTTCTACAATACAATTTAGTGGTGTCATAAATAATAAATAAAAACATAATTTAACAGTTTCTTCTATTTTTACGTCAAACTTCTTTCTTTGACGTCGGCTATTTTGAAATAATCAATACTCTCTATTTTTTCTAATTCACTGTATTATTCCTTCACCAATACTACTGTCTGACGGAAAATTGTAGGCAGCTGGCTTAGAAGTTTAACTACTCACCAACAAAAACTGCTTGCGTAATAAGTAAATAGTCAGTTGAAAGCGCAAAGTGTTCTACATAAATGAGCTTAAAGAAGTCAATGAAAAAACGCTGTGCTTCAAAGACTGAATAATGTAAAAGAAAGTTTGTCTACAAGAGGCAATGGAAAAAATTGTTCAAAATTCATGAATATGAAGAAAATACTTATAAACAAATTGCAGTTAACAAATTTGATAAACACTAATAATTGTTTGCTTTCAATTACAAAAACATAAAACTACAATATCTTTAGCTAGTTTCTAACGCTTACTTTCTGAAAAAAAGAATGCCTGAAAATATTGCGATTTGCACGAGAAAAAAAATAAGCACATCCTTCCGGGAAATTGTTATTGATTACAGAGCCTGTCAGTTACAATTTGGAGTTTAAATCGCTTTCATATCTTCATTAGAACTGCAGAGAGTATAGTTGTACATTTTTGTAAATTTAAGCAGCAATTTTTATTATTTCTCAAATTTGTCAACTGCAATTCGTTCTTGAATGTTTTTTCATATTCATGAATTTTTTTTAACTTTCCCATTGTCTTTTGTATAAAAAATAATGCTCTAAGCGATGTTTTTAACGAAAAATGCCATAACTTATGAACGGTTAGATAAAAATGGATCATGTCGCGCTTCTTTTTAAAAGGTTTAGAAATTAAAGACGGTTTTTCACCACCAAATACATTATCAACAAAATGTTTTGTTTTTTTAATGTAACAAAACGTAATTTCTGATACATTTGGATAAAATCAATAGGATTTGAAAGGTTTTGCTTATTGCTTTAAGGGTGTATCCCTATAAAGATCGCGAAAAATCGAAGAAAACTTTCCGAATTTTTTGTAACAAAACTACACAAAGCATGGAAAAACTATTTCACAAAATGACAAAAAAAAAACAAATTTCGAAATTTTTATTTTTGTATTGCCTTAGTAAATAAGTGTTTAATAATAATTTTGCACACAAAAAATTAGGTATATCGTCTAGGCAAATAAATTATCTTTAAAATGGCATTTAATTTTCCAGATAATTTAAAAATTCGCTGAGTTCTCGTGCCCATAAACTCGAAAAATCGGAGAAATCTGATTTCGAGATAAACGCGTTTAAAGTCCGAGCGCGCACCGGCCTGCTCCGCGCGCTGAAGGGCGTGAGTGAAAATATCCATAACAGCTAAACCGCTCCGAATTTCGGTCTAAAATTTTAACAGAGTACTCTTGAAATTTTATACTTTCGATTTGTAAAATAAAAAAAATCCATTTTTTCATCAATCTATATAGGGATACCCCCTTAAAACCGCTTTGGGTTTCTTAAGGATGTACACGAATTACTCTCGCTTTCAGTCACCCCGTTTTCGGCCTTCCTAGAACTGCTGGCTCACGCACTTTCTCTGGAGAGTAAGGCGAGACAGGTTGCGATTTCTGTATATAGATTTTTCTTTGGAAACGTGACAGGCGGCCCTCACTGTTTACGTTTCTATCTCCCCGAAATCAGTCCAAGACCATTTGAAGGCTACCCCCGACAATTGACTGAAAGCGAGAATTTGGTGTACTTATTTAAAGGTTTAGTTTTTCCTTTCTCTTTAGGGAAGAATTACCATTTTTATTCAATCCTAATGATAAAGGCCTCATTTTATTCTTCGAAGGATTCTCTAAATTTCTATTTGGGTGGATTTTGTTAAAAAAAATTATTTGAGAAATCTTTTTTTTTAGATCTTTTTTTTTTTAGATTTTATCAATCATTTTAAAGATAGGCAACTTTTGAGATTGATTGTGCGTAGTGTACATCCTTAAGAAACATGCCTTTTTGACGAAAATATAAGACTTTGAATATTGACTGCTTTTTTTTGCTAGAAACTTTTACAAACAACTATATATTGAACACTCTGAGCTTTCAAATGACTATTTACTTATTACAATAGGTATGTTTTCGCAGAGTTGATAAATTTTTAAGCCAGCTGCCTACAATTTTCTCGCGGATTGTACGGTGGACCAAAAAATTGACTTTCAAGGAAAGGACATATCTCTTCATTTCGTGAGGTTCTCGGAAAACAATGTCTTTAAAATTGGAGCCAAAAGGGTTAATATTAAGACGTACTGGAAGTGCACGGGAAATCCCATAAGATTAACATGGGAATTTTTTTCAGAAAAATGAGATTCATGTTTCTGGGATTAAAGTTAGCTTTCGGCAGATAATTTGAATTTGTTAAAGAGTCCCCAACAAATAACCGTCGGTGATTTACGTTAAATTTGTATGTCCTTTCACATGGAATCCCATAAATGTTGTTCAAAAAACTAAAAAATGGCAATGATGCGCAAAACTGCCACATGCGAGCTATATTTTTTTCTGTTTTGCCATGCATTATTTTTATTTTTCATATGAATCAATTTTAAGCGTTTTCGAACTAATTTCCAATTTATTTAAACTATTTGCATTTTTTTTCAATCCCAGATTCACAATTCTCTAAACGACTAATATTTGCTTCAACAATTTTTTTACATTGATAATTACAAATGTAAGAAAAAGAATAATTTTAGCTTCCGGAGGACCAATACTCTGTGACTAAAATAATTTCAGAAAGACAAAATTGAACGGAATTTTTATAGAGTGAAATCTTACATTAAAAAACAAAGCTTTCATGACCAATGTGAAAAAATGGTCTTAAAAAATATTAATTATTTTTGAAATTGTATAACATTTAATTAGATTCCACTGAGGATTTCAAATACTATTTTTCCTACATAAATTTTCACGTCTATTTTCCAGATTAGCCAATTTATGAAATCAAAGAATTTTCCTAATTAGATGCCGAAAATGAAGCATAATTCCACATCATTTAGATAACCGCAATAGATTCGAAAAGTGTAGGCTCTATGATTCGTTCAACAGTGTTGGTATTAATAGACTCTCTAAATTGGTTGAAGTAAGCATTTTAAGTATAGAGATTAGGGATATTCATTGTGAAATTTTCGACATCAACCAACGACTTAAGTTTCTACTTCAAAGAAAGTTTGCTTGTATTCCACATCTCGATATTTTTGTTATTTATTTATAATTATATTGATTAACTTCTTATTTTAGTATTTTAAACAAAAATGTGTTTTTACAATAAATTATTATTTTTGACATGTCTGAAAAGGGACTATATGAGGTCTGAAACGTTGCCGATTATATATTGTTTATATTTAATTCGTCGTTGATTTATTTGGACCTTTTAATACCGGAAACTTTTTACGACACACTTTTCCTACGCTGTTTGAAAAGAAACGTAAGTTGTCGTTTTTCAAAACAAAAACAATCTCTCTTCTCTTTAAGGCGCGATTACAGTTCAGGCTATTATTAAATACATTCTTTACATTTAGAGAAATCTAGAAGAAAATAAAAAAAGAATAAAATACTGGGATTTTTTTGGTAAATTGATTTTATTATTTTCAGAAAAGCCGCCGCCAAATTATTCTGTTTTAAAAGCTGTATTTGCACACTACGCTTATTTGCACAATGAAAAGATAAGCGGATATATTATACTTCGTAACTGGGACGAAATACAACCTTAGACATAAAATAAAATTTCAGGTAAATAAATCAAAATGAGAGAAACACATGCTAATCTATCTTTTGGTTTACTCCGTGCTATAGATATGTGGAAATTGAACGTTTTGAGGTAAATAATACATTAGCCGCTAGTATATAATATGGGTTCGAATTGCTAAGAAATCATCAGTTGTCCTTCACGAGGTTATAAAATTCAGATTCATTTATCCAAAGTGAATATGAGACCCGCTACCGGTACGATTGTCTTGATCTTCATAATTTACTTCAATTTGATTGGTAAGTGACATTATAATTTTCTTCCTCATAAGGGGAAGTTAGTAATGACCTATATTTTCAAATCCACTTTGTTTGACATATTTCGATATAATTCGACCTCAAGAGCTCGAAAGCAGATTTTTGGTAAAGGTCCGTGTGTATGTGTGTGGAACTTTTGACTCTTCACCATATCTCGAATAGTAAAAGTCATGAAATTTAGACGAAATGTATCTCCAATTAATATTCAGGTATGATAGGATTTTTAGCTAGATAAGCCATTCAGAAGTGTTGGTGCACATGTCATATTAGGGAAAGTAATTTTAAGAGGTCCCTTTAATTATCAATCGTTTGATTCTTCTTATATGGAGAAATAGAGAGGCATGGCGGCACTATATAACATTGTCCGAAAGAAGAAGAAAAATTCAATTTCTTGGGTATAAAACACAAAGAGATATTTTCCCAAACGAATTTAGAACATCGTTTTTTGAACCATCCTACTACATATGTACATTGTATCTGCAAGATATGTACATAATCAATTTTGAATATCATTCACAATTCAGGAGTAAATAATATTTTTGCCACATTTTTAACAGTTTAAATTAATAAATCACTTTCGTCTTATTACAGAATTATCTTTAGGTTTGGGTGACAGAGTAAAAAAACCTTTAAATTTGAAGACTGTGCTACGTAGAACACCTACATTCGAACGAGATGAGAATGGAAGAATGGCAGAACGTCATTATCATGATTCAGGTGTCGCTCCTCGAGTTACATTTCAGGGTGAGGCCCATGGTTCAATAGTCCGTGAGTCTGTTATAATCAGGCCCACAGATCAAATAAACCCTCAGAATCAAAACAATAATGCTCAAAAC
This sequence comes from Belonocnema kinseyi, assembly GCF_010883055.1. NCBI lineage: Eukaryota > Metazoa > Arthropoda > Insecta > Hymenoptera > Cynipidae > Belonocnema > Belonocnema kinseyi. The sequence goes on along the minus strand of NC_046659.1, from coordinate 95,084,048 downwards.
AATAATACTCAAAACAACAATAATATAGTTAGATCTGGTCTTCAGCGAAACACTCAAAATCCTCAAAATTGTCAACAAAATTATGATGTTGGGAGTCCTTGTGAATCTACTGGATCTAACAAACGATAGTATGGAGAATAGTAAATATAGTGAAATAACATAAGTATTTAAAACTATTATAGATACTTATAAGAAGTCCTGTAATTTAATTATAATTTTTATTTAAACCTTTATAATTCAAACTATTTTGATTATGCAATATTTTTTGAAAATGAAGTATATCCTGAGAATTGTATTTTCGTTATTTTCATTTCGATCAATCCTTATAGGTATTTTACGTCAGTTAAAAACAAAAGTTTTAACGGTAAATGATTTAATAGAACCCCAGAGAATACTTACTTAGTGAATAATGAGAGTTCTACGAAATATTGAGATTTCTTATCACTTAAAAATTTCTTTGCGTAAATAATCAACAATAATCATTAAATTATCAATTCCCATTGATATATTAACAATTCTTAATTATTTAAACTGTTATAATCATAGACTGTCCGGGTTGACAGTTTTTTTCTCTAAAACGTTTACATTTATGGTATTTTCTTAATGTTATAAATTTATTAATCATTGTATAACATTTATATGATTGTCTGAATAATAATCGTATCAACAAATCATCAAAACCAAAAATTTCTTGCTTTTCATTTTTAGAATTTTTTTTATACAAAAAATTATTTAAGGAATTTTCAGTAATTTCGAAAGTAATTTTGTCAAACAAGTAGGGACACAAGAATATCTGAAAATTTCATACAGACAGCCGGATTTTGTGTACAAATTGAGGGAGCTGGAAAAGGGACTATCTTCACCGAAGTTTTCGTACGAACCGCCGATTTTTTTTTGTACTAACAGACACTCTCTTAATTAAAAGCTGAAATATACTTATAATACTTAATTATAAATTTAGTTTCTTAACACTTATGGTGTCTAATATTTCAATTAAATTGAATTAACTATTCTACATACATCAGTATTTTAAATAAATGATTATCTACTTTAGATTCATTATTTATTGCAGGGTGATCTCTTTTACAATTACACAAATTACACATCTCTTTTATGTACTTTAATATGGACTTTAGTTACGCCTATTTATCAGAATAAGCAAACATTATTCTATTTATTCAGTTGAATAAATAAAGTCAATCATTTTACAATTAAGCCAACCATAAATAAGAATGCCAACTTTATAAAATTATATAGCATTTTATTGTGTTCGAAAAATAGATTTTGTATAGTAAAACGGTTTCCAGTAACATAATTAAAAGTTCATGCAAAAACATAAAATATTTCTTGGGTCGATACGAATCGATTGACCTATAGTATTGATAGATTTAATTAAAAAATGAAGGAAATTATGTTTATTTATAATATTTTAAAAATCGATTTATAGTGAAACTTTTTCATTGACATAATTCAAAGATTTTCTGTAAGAATAGAAAACACTCGTTCATTCAATACGAATCGATCGACCCATAATATCAATAGATTTTACTGAAGAGCAAAAAATTATGGTCATTCATAATATTTTTAAATTTTCTTTTTTACAGTCTAAATTTTTTCATTAGCATAATTCAAAATTTATGCAAGAATAGAAAAGACTTTTTTTTTGAAAAATTGATTGGCCCTTGTCGCAAAATGGACGGAATTCAGTATCTCGGTTCGAACTGAAAATTTCTTAAGGAGGTAATCTGTACGATAATGTTTTATAATTTTTAGATTTACTGAGCGTATATCCCTTCTTTTAGTATCCAAGCTGAAATGGTTTCAAGTCAAATTTTCAACAGAACTCTTATCTGAAGTTTTCCTAGTCTACCGTCTTATTATATGTCGACTGTTCCTCGGTAAAATAATCATTCAAATCTAAAAGAAACATATATCTGAATACTCGTATATGTGCTTCAACGATAAGCATACGTGAACAAGATGTTGATAGGGCATTTGAAGAGAAGGTCATACCTTCACCCTTGCTGAATATCAGAATGTGCACTTGACGTTCGTCCTGGACAGCGAAATCGCCTGCTAGACAGCACTTAACTTACAAACGTGAACGCACTTAAGTTTCAATGGATTTCAGTTTGCTACGCGGACCATGAGCACTTTCATCCAGATACATTGTAGCTGCGTACAAGGCACACTTGCACGAGTGCACAGATGCCAAGGGAACATTTCACATACCACACAGAGAGACACACACATACACACATACATTCCAGAGCCGTATTTAAATCGGAGACCAAAAAGGCCAAGTGCAAAACGTTTTTTCAGACAGCACGGTGACTCAGCTTTGTTATTATTGCAAAACACTTCTGTTTTCACTCGCATTGTTTTCTTCCTTTGCTTGTCAATTCCGCACACGGAGAAAAATGGATGGTCAAAGTTATATGGTCAAAATTTAGAGAGCCAGCAAGTCTGTGTACGTGATCGAACGATCCTTTCAATTTTTTTTCGACAAGGTTAAAAAAACTCTTCTTTTATCGTCAGTCTGACTTTTATAAGAGCATCACACTCACTATCAGGGATAACTAAGGTATCCTTTTCGGAATGGTTGATATGCACATATTTTTTTCACTCATTTCGACCATCCAAGAAGGAGCAGATAAGCCATTGCGTATGGTCAATTGTTTGATTTTTGCGCATCAATCATGCGCGTGAAAATTTAAAGGGTGTCTCTAATTAACTCCAATTAGCATAACGGAATCGTAGACCGCGTGGTAATATATGTTAAAAAAAAGTTTTTACCATCGATTTCAGAGTAAAGTGAAGTGTATTTATTGAGGATTCATTAAAAATATCTTATTCTATAAGTACCTGTTTTAAATAAGTAATTGTAAAGTTAATATTTTCTATAAGTAATGTGAGATTCAAGTCATTTAATTATAATCTTTTTGAGGTTAATGTAAGTTTGAAATAGATTATAATTATTTAAGTAATCACTGTTAATTATAGCATTAATCGATTTAGGATAAACTTGAATTGTATTCATTAATTTAAAACTAAATCATTATATTTCAGTTCTGACATCGACTGCTGAGATTCATGCAAAGACAGATGGCAGGGGCAGAGTCAGTGCACTCGTGCTCCTATACCCAGTTGATAGAGTCGAATGTCTGAGAAAATCAGATCGACCATCTGAGATTTCCAAACCGACCCTTCACAATGATCGGGTCAACCAGCTTGAGAAGACCGAGACGACAGTCTGAGTCAATCGGGTCGTCTTTCTGAGATTGTCGATTTGAACCTCTTGTTTTTATCTTCTAGAGATAGCCGCTTTAGACATCTTCAAGAGCTGTCCTATAGTCGACCCTACAAA
>NC_046659.1:95066033-95080581 GCF_010883055.1 Belonocnema kinseyi | reverse complement strand
TTAAACTATTCGGTTTCGGTTCCTTTATAATAAAATCGAAGGACCTATGAGAACGCCACCGGATACGGCCTCGGATTACGGATAGAGGGTCCCTGTTAAAACGGCTTCTACTGCATATGGTTACATTAATTAATAAGCAGTCTCGGACAATTGTTACGGATGCTCCTGGAGGAATTAACCCCCAAGCAGAGGTGTAACAACCGTGCCGATAGCCGAATGGCACCTGGGAGACGTGTCTTAAACGTGCCTCTGAGATACAGAGCAACCTATCAGAGTATGCAGCCTTATTCTTGTATGCTCGTGGGAACAACAATGTTAACACTAAACGTAGTAGTAACTGTGTTTCGAAAGAATGAAGACTAAGCTAAATTTGGGGGAGTCAATTTTAACAGAGTCAATGCGATGGACCGGCAGAATCTGAATACTTTTAATTTGTCGGATAGGCTAAACTAAAGGACTGCCTGCTGGAATGCGAAGATATCAATGTGGCCCCTAAACAAGAAGGTTACATGGATTGACTGCGTGCATCGTAGTGCGAGAAACAGCCAGATGTATCGCACTTTTCGCATTAACGTATGCGAAACCGTGACGAGGAACTCCGGAAAAAGCGTTTTGTAAGTGAAGCGCCTACTCTACCTCAGCCAGAACTAGCCGCAGGTAAGCATCCAAGAGAGGAACAGCGATGCTTCACGATTGAAGTAACATTAACTTCTACATTTCTCTGAAGCCTAAAGCCTCAACTCTGCACAAAAATAGGCTAGACATGGTGATATGCGTCCCCCATTCAGTGTGTGATTGACTACATAACATATGGCAGAAATTTCACTGCCAAGGTTCGACAATTCGCGCGCCAACTGCGGATCTGTCACCACATACTGAACAAGACAAACCTGCTAGCCACCAGACAGCACTATGTTGTCGGAATACGGATACTATCTGACGCTAGAAGTCCAGTGCAGAGGAAGAAATGGGTCAGAGAAAATGAATATTTTTTCTCTGACCCATCTCGACTCTTGCAAGATCCTTCATTTACCTTCGGCATTCGGCCAAACTGAAGGAGGTAGGAGCATTTTTGCAAGAAGTCTGCTGAAATAAAGAAACGTGTCCAACCCAGCAAATTGCAGGCCAATTACTAGTTTTAACACACTGTATAAGATCTTTGCAGCCATCCTAAATAGGATTATTCAAAGAACTGAGCCTGTGTGGAGAGAGATGTACGAACAACGCGATTCAAATAGGTGTAGCAGGCTGGAAATAATTGTGTGACAACAAAAAACGTCATCTTTCAGAGAGAAATCTTACCATGAGTTATCTGCTCTTTTTCATCACACTTCTGCTTCTATCTCTCGCAGTAAGAAATTCCGATGTTGTACACAGGAGAGATTGAAATGGACTTTGGGTTGGACAAATATGCCAAGATTCATCTGAAGAATAAAAAAAGATTATTGGCGTTCCCGATAACTCTTAGCTTGTGGATATCAGTGTTATTAAAGATGTTAAAACTGGCGAGACATAACATCAGTGAAGGAGTCTCTCCAAAGCAGATACAAGCATCTTCTCCGACAGATTTGATCTACAAAACTGTCGGCTTTGAACAAGGTATATGTTACTAACATGCTATCCATCTTGGTTCGACTCTACTAGTTTGTATTCAAAAAAGCTTGAATATAAATTCGTTCGTTCGGCGATTATACACCTTTCACCGTTAAGGAAGGCGCGGTTTCTGAATCTCCAATGTCTTCATAATCGAATCGTTTGAACTACAGCTTACACCGCTAAAAATGGTATAAATCCTTTCCTAAAAATTGGCAGGAAACACGAGATAATTGGCAAAGGAGCGTTTATTTACAAAGCCGCGGAGCAGGCGGCCGAAACCTTTGGCCTGAATCTTAACATCAGAAGTGAGGAAATTGCATTACTCTATATAGATCCTTCACTTCTAAAATCCGAAGTAACCAAAGGAGAGATTAAAAAATTCCGACAACTGCTATTTGAGCATAAAATGCACTGAAACGTTCATAGAAATATAGAAAAACAGTCCTGCTCAAAGGAGCAAATTTTTTCCTTTCCTTAGATCATCAGGACTTAATTCAGGTATAGAGGGTTTCATTTTCGCATGTCGGGACGGCTTCAAATGCACGTTAGTATACCGTGATCGCATTTTTTGTCAAGAATATTTCAGCAATAGACGTAGAGCGTGTTATGCACGCGCTGAGTACCAAGAGTGCTTTACTACCATCTTTGTAGCTCTTAAAACGTTATTTGCGACACTACCATGCCGAATGGGAACAGAGTTAATTTTGTCCAAAACGAGAAGTGCCAAATTTTCTGGAAATACGATTTTCGGGAAGCAGTTACCGTTGTACCCTCGAGGACTGACGTCGTTCTACAGGAGCTCGGGAAACGAACTATATTTGTGATCGAATTTTCGGCACCGGTTGCCTACAACATTACTACATTTACGAGATGAATTCAGAAAGCTGTTATCCTTGGGTTGCTTCGTGTACTCAAGTAACGCGAGGGTTTTGCCGGCCTGTCGTTGTAATTTTATCTTTTCCTGTGAGCATGCATCTCACATTTAAGTGTCAGAGAAAATTATCCTGCGTTAAAAATTAAAATCTTAGGTTTGTCAATAGCCGACACGTCTCTAAATGGTCAGTTCACTACCCGAGTGCACCGGGTCGCGCACCAGATAGTTTTGCACGTATTATACGAGAACTTTTTAAGAATTTAAATTGTGTCAATGACCAATATAAACAACCATTAGTGAGTCGACGATCCGGGTGAATCTGATCGTGCACTAGGTAGCTTGACACTTATTCTACAAAAACTTTTTCAAAATTTAGGTTGTTCCAAGAGCCAAAATTACTAAAAATTGTGAATCGACGATCCGGGTGAAGTGTGTCGCGTACTAGGTAGTTCAATGCGTATTCTACTAGAACTTTTCAAAAATTTAAATTTTGTAATTAATGAAAACAGTACCAAATGGTGAGTCTACGACCCGTGTGAACAAGGTTGCACCGCAGGTAGTGTAGCACGTATTATACGACAAATTTTTCAAAATTTAGATTGATGCAGCAGTCTAAATTACTAAAAAATATGAGACGACGATCCGGGTCCACCAGATCGAGCAACAGGTAGTATAATGCGTATACGAGAACTTTTCAAGAATTTAAATTGTGCTAACTGCCACAATAACTACCAATGGTGAGTTGACAATCCGGATGAACCGCATCGCGCAACAGGTAGCTTATCACTTATTCTACAAGAACTTTTTTAAAATTCAAATTGTTCCAACACACCATTTGGAATTTTTATTGTTATTCATAATATTTAAATTTTTACAAAGTTATTGTGGAATACGTATTATCTACCTGATATTCGATCCGGTGCACCCAGATCATCGACTGTCAATTTTTAGTTATTTTGGCTGTTGGAATCATTTAAATTTCGAAAAAGTTCTTTTAGAATACGTGCTAAGCTGCCTGGTGCGCCCCCGATTCAACCGTCTCGTCTACTCACCATTGGTAGTTATTGTGGCAATCAGCACAATTTAAATTCTTGAAAAGTTCTTATAGTATACGTATTATACTACCTGGTGCTCGATCTGGTGAACCCGGATCGTCGTCTCACAATTTTTAGTAATTTTGACTGTTGTATCAATCTAAATTTTGAAAAAGTGCTTGTGGAATACGTGTTAAGCTACCTGAGGTGCAACCTGGTTCACACGGGTCGTAGACTCACCATTTGGAACTGTTATCATTATTCATGAAATTTACATTTTTAAAAAGTTCTCGTAGAATACGTATTCAACTACCTAGTGCGCGACCCAGTTCAGCCGCATCGTCGATTTACAATTTTTTAGAAATTTTGGTTGTTGGAACAATATAAATTTTGAAAAAGTTCTCGTAGAATACGTGCTAAGGTACCTGGGGCGCGACCTGGTTGACACGGGTCGTAGACTCCCCATTTGGAATTGTTTTAATTGTTCACAAAATTTAAATTTTTTAAAAGTTCACGTAGAATACGTATATACAACCTGGTGCACCCGGATCGTCGACTCATAATTTTTAGGAATTTTAGCTGTTGGAACAATCTAAATTTTTGATTAAGTTCTCGTAGAATGTTTACTGAGCTACCTAGGGCGCGACCTAGTGCACCCGAGTCATCGACTGGTCATTTGGAATTGTTTTCATTATTCACCAAATTTCAATTTTTAAAAAGTTCTCCTAGAATACGTATATACGACCTAGTGCTCGACCTGGTGCACCCGGATCGTCGACTCACAATTTTTTGTAATTTTGGCTATTGGGACAACCTATATTTTGGAAACTTCTCGTAGAATACATGCTAAGCTACCTGGGGCGCGACCTGGGGCGCGACCTGGGACGCGACCTGGTACACCCAAGTCGTCAACTGACCATTTGGAATTACTTTCATTATTCACAAAATTAAAATTTTTTAAAAGTTTTCGTAGAATACGTATTATACTACCTGGTGCTCGATCCGGTGCACCCGGATCATCGACTTACAATTTTTAGTAATTTTGGCGATTGGAATAATCTAAATTTTGATAAAGTTCTTGTAGAATACATGCTAAGCTACCTAGTGCACGGCTAGATTCACCCGGATCGTGGACTCTCTAATGGTAGTTACTTTGGCCATTGGCACAATTTAAATTCTTGAAAAGTTCTCGTACAATGAGTGCAAAATTACCTGGTGCGCGACCCGTTGCACCGGGTAGTACACTTACCATTTAAAGATGTGTCGGCTATTGGCAAACCTAAGATTTTCTTTTTTAACGCAGGCTAATTTTCTCTGAAACTTACATGTTCTTAAAAATATTCATTTGTTGGCGTGTCCTAATCAAAGGAAACGGAAAAGAGCAAGGGTTGTGCCATGCTGCCATTCAGCCGTAACCCATGCTTTAGCCAGATAATTCCAAATGTTTTGCTATGCTTGAGCCACGCAAACTTGCTATGCTTGAGCCACAAAAAAAGGGGGTTCTTTAACCCCCTTTTTCGAATCACACACACAAACATACATATACTCCGAATCAGATAATTCTCTTTTACTTTAAAATTAGATAATTAATTACAATCATCCCTTCTGCTAAAAAGAATTCGAAAAGCTGACTTCACATTCGGAATCAGCGATCCAACAATTTTCCGTATACAAACATTCATAGGCGTCACTCATTTTTACCAACACTTATAAACTTTTTTATTATTTTAGCGGCCATATTGAATTGGCCACTATAAATTTTGGAAATCTGACTTCCCATTTGTAAGCAGCAATACATTAATACAGAATGAAATGTTTGCACCTTCTAATACGTGATTTACATCAAGCTGTGTACCTGTAAATTTTTTCTTTCTTTCGAGAAGAAAGCGAAATTACCCTTACTTTGGTCCCTGATGCTGCGGCCGCCATTTCGAATTTAAAAATTACAGATGCAGATTCGTATCCATCATTACCTAAAGTCTAAACAATTGGTGCACCAAGTTTCATTATTTTAAGTTGTAATTTGATTCGGTCAAAGATTATTGACTATTCAATAATATTCAATAACGTCAACTCCCAGAAAATGTTTTTTCCCCAACTGCTTTTGTTTCTAGTTTGTTGTGGACTACACATTGTTTCCAAACACTTAAAGCAAAATTCGCCTTGAAGACACAACCTTGTCCTCCTGCCTGTTTTGCTTTGAACCACTTTGATATCTGTTTTAGACAAACAGACTTATTTTGCTGCAAGACCAGGTGAAGTTTCTCGCAAAAGAATAATGTTTTCAGCGAACAGGTTTTTTTTAAACAAATGTAATTCCTTTTAATTTTTATTTAAGAGGAAATTCCATTTGTGTTAAGATGCATCGTTCTGGTGCAAGAGGAAATTTCTCTAAGTGAAACGGAGATACCCCATTTTTGTAAATTTCGTGTGGACTTCAAATTTTTCCGAATAAGAAATGTCGTAAATGTGACCAGCCAGGGGTTGGCATGATCCGGACCTAATTTTACTCGTATTATAATTTTTTTGGTCCTCAAATCTATAATCGTAAAAACGAGTAATGAACATTGCAAAAAAGCAGCTTAAGAACTGTTTTTATTATAACAGAACTGACACTTCTGTTTTCACATTTATTGTCTTCTTCTTTGGCTTCTCAACTCAGCAATCGAAGAAAACTAGTAATGAAAATTGAAAAAGGACGGAAATTTTTTCCGGGCGGTACGGTGGCTTAGAATTTTTTTATTATAGTAGAACGCATGTATTTTTACACGCATTGTTTCTTTCTGCTTGCCAACTTTGCAATAGAAAAAAGACTATTAATGATCATTGCAAAGGGGCGACAAATATTTAAGGGTGGCATAGCAGCTTACAAATTGTTTTTATTATTACAGAGCTGAAACTTCTGTTTTCTCGTCTATTGTCTTCTTTCTTTCTCTTTCAACTCTGCAATCGAATAAAACTAATAAGGAAAACTGAAAAAAGCGGTAAATTTTCAAGGGCGGCACTCATGTTGTCTCCTTTTACTTATCAAGTTTGCAATTAGAAAAAAACTATTAAAGAAAATTGAAAAAGGGCGTACATTTTTTAGAGGCTACCGGAATACCTAGAAATTATTTTTATTATAGCACAAAATTGCTGTTATCATTTGTATTGTCGTCTTTTTGCTTTTCAACTCTACAATCGAAAGAACTAGTGGTGAAAGATGAAAAGAGGCTGCAAGATTTTAGGGTGTCCTAGAGCACCCTGATACCTAAAGCCGGCTCTAAAACATTGACACATGTGGCCGCTGGGCAAGCCAAGCTTGGGCTGGAATTAAAACATGTAAGGAATGGTTGATGGGCGTCTCGAAGACCCTCATACTTGGTAAACTAGCCGTTTTATGGAACGATGGTTTTACGAGCTCCTCTGGCTCACCCTCGCGTACACGGAAAGCAGAGGCGATCGTACTGGAGAACTTCAAACTACGAGGAAGAGCTTAAAATGAAGCCGAAGTCAACAAGATCTCCTTTCAAACACGAGTCATCAAGAGTTATATCAGTAATCCCATCGTTTACCGAGGTTCTTATCACCAACATGATGAGCCTTTCCACACTTACGGAGAATATTTTCTTCAATAAAGGTCTAAAAATAAAGAACTAGAAAACCGTAGGGTTTAATCTACTTGAGTAGATTATATGTACTATGGAAAAGAATATATCAATATGGTCTCGGGTGGCTCTATTCTAATGCCGCTTTATTTTGATGCCACTGAACGACGTTTTAGTACAACTTTATTTATCAAAACTGGTCCGATGAAAGATTCAAATTTTTTCTATTTCAAATGTTTTCTGTGTCTCTTAAGCATTAATTTGCGAGCAATTAAAAGAATACTCCCTGTGTATTGTTTTAGTTCGCTAGTACGTACCACTTTTCAATCTAAAGTTATTTGAATACAAAATTGAAAATTTTGGTATTCTTTTCTTAAACTTTTGTAACTTTGGTGATTTTAATATTAGTGAGGTGTTGTTTTTTAATTATTCGTAATAGGATTCATCTTTGAAAAAAAAATCGCAAAAAAATTTCGGCCTTTTCAAAAACGAGTTTTTAAACTGAATTTTTGAATAAAAAAAAACTTTTTCTTTCCTCAGTTTTTATATAGAAAGCTTAGCATGTTCTTTACGAGCCCTGTAAATATTAAAATAGTATTTTCTTTAGTTTTCGAGGAATAATTAAGAACGTACGCCACGGCATGGTGTGTCCAGCGCCCGAGAGTGAACCATGATCCAATGGTCTGAACTCTCAAGTTCGTGCATACGATTATAATATTCTCCTATTGTCCGTTTATTGTTTGCATAGTTTTTGACATCATATACATCTTTTTATACGTACGTTTTTAATTACTTCTCGAAAACTAAGGGAGATCCCATTGTTATCTCGCGCTTCGCGCTCCATAAAGTATTTACATCGTGCTACGCGCTCGGTCTTTGTATATACCTCATACTTGTGTACAGACTTTTTAAAACTGAAGGTCAAAGAATCGACAACTGTAATTCTTGATTGTAAACTCTCTTTATTTAAAGCTCCTTCGGCTTTAACGAACATATTCTCATTACTTGTCTTGTGCTTCGCACTCGAGTTTACCCCTGATATTGTATATCATTTCCATAAATGTAAATTATTACAATTCATAACATTTTTTTGTATTAAACCAGGCGCAGTTTCATTGTCTCGTTGAAAAAATGCGCATACTTTAACAACAATCTGTCGTTTTTTCATAAACTGAATTTTATCATTTCCAATGATATTTTTACGAATTAAACGTTACACATACGGTCTGCACAGCAATCTTACCATTTTATAACTTCTAAATTATATCCCTAACCTCAGTGACCCAGACTTTGTCAATTGGATTTTCTACCGCATCCTGTTCAACATTGCAGTTGTTGTCTCGTTTAAGAAAAATGCGCATTCTTTAACAAAAATTTTGTTAATAAACATTTTATTGCAACTATGTCGTTCTTTCATAAACTGAATTTACTCATTGCCAATGCTGTTGTTACGAATTAAACGTTACACATACGGTATGCACAGCAGTCTTACCGTTTTTTAACTTCTAAATTATATCCCTAACCTAAGTGACCCAGACATTGTCGATTGGATTTTCTACCGCATCCTGTTCTACATCGTAGTTGTGACGCCCTATTAATTCATCTCCTAATAATTCACTAAAAGAGTACCTCGAAGCGTCTAGGGTGGAGAGTCTAGTTACAACAAAACTGCCACGAAACCTCGATTAATGGTGTGGGGGGGGGGGCTGATTAGTTTCATCCGAGAATCATAGCTACTTGATTGTTTATGCTGAGAAAGTCACCAACCTTCAGAAGAGTTGTGTTAGATTTGATAATCTTTGAAATACTGTAAAATTGTTGAATTAAAAAAATGTAATTTTTGACTTTCCATTATTTCTGTATGATGTCGAAATTGTAATTTTTGATTTTTCAAGCAAATTAAAAAAGTTTTTATGAGAATATTCTAGGCCATTCAAAATTAATATTCTTATTTTTCTAACTTTTTTCATATTGTGCGTTATTTGGCTTAAAATGTTCATTTTCGCGTGTTTTTTTTTGGATTTGGTAAATGCTATAACTATAGTAATTTTTTGTTTTATGAAAAAAAGTCAATGGGATAAATTCTTTGACTTTTTAAATAATAGGAATATCCGTACAGAGTATTTTTGAATCTTGCAAAAGTGGTCTTAAAAATATTTAAAATGCGCTCACTTTTTGCATTTTTATCCAAAATAGCTGGATAACAAACTTGACCTTTAGGTTAGGGTATTAAAAGAGTCTACCAAAGACCAACCTAATAGATTAATTTTTTCCAAAGTTATCGTGTTCACATACAGACACATGCGCAAAAACCTGTTTTCCGGATTCAGGGGTCCTCAAAAAGTGGATATTTGAAAAAACTGGGAGGGCGGGGGGGGGGGGGCTAATTTTACACAATTCTAATACCTTCTCTTATGAGATGTAATAAAGAAAATAAAAACGTTGGTTATTTCAGACATTTAGTTTTAAAATTATTTTTTGGAAAATCCAAGAAGTTTCTGAAATTTTATTTTTTCAAAACTGTGTCCTATTACTAATAATTAAAAAAAAGTAATATCATTAAAATCACTAAAGTTATAAAAATTTAAGAAAAAAAAGAACAATATTTTCAATTCTGAATATCTGCTAATTTTTTTAATTTTTTCAAACATTATTTTAGAATTTTTTTTCACCACCTAAGAGAACGGATACTAGAATTTTAATCAAAATTAATATCAATAACTGAAATTCTTCAGAGAATTTGACATGAAATTGCTCACCTATTATAAAAAGTTACTGCTACCGTAGATGTTTGAAGAATCGAGGCCCTATGCCATGTAACTCTTGGTGTAAAATTTTCCTATATTCAAATACAATTATTTGTCGTGAATAGATGGAAAGAATGAAATTATTTAGCTGAAGGCCAATATGCCAGCAAAATTGAAATATTATGGAAAATAAGTTGAATATTTCAAATAGTTGTAAGGTTATGTTGGGTCTAAGTCGTAGGATGGTGTTCTATTAAAGGACGTCAAATTTAAGAAACAAGCATTCACTCGTGAACTAAAATAATAATCAAAGGACACGTCTATATTTTTGTGGATGTATATTCAATTATATTATTAAGGATTACACTTTTTTAAATCAGAGCTTTAAACTAAAGAGAAAATAACAGCTAACGACGTTTTCTTTAAGAAAAAAGAACTTTACTGATTAACTAAATTTATAATTTATCGCGAATTTTGGATGTAATGCTTTTTGACTAGGCTAGTAATATAGTTTTTCCAACGGAAAGACAGTTTTTGATTTCGAAGTTTCTCATCGTCCCAAAATTCAGGAGGAATAGTCACGTATATTTTACACAAGTATGGCTAGTCATCCTGAATTTATAAGCTTAGGAGGTTTCGTCTCGAATCATAGGAGGCGCAAAATTATTACTCCGATGACAAATTTTTTTTTAATTGAGAAGACTTTTTTTATATACTGCCGACAAAGACATCAGTATTTTCAAGGGTAAATTTCAAGCTAAAAATAATAATGTCACTATGTTCAGGAGGTGAACTAGAAGAACAATGAAACTACTTTTTTTGGGTATGATAAACTCTCCTTGGCGAAGGAATTTTATGGGATCAGTCCGTAATTCTTGATAGCGTAAAGCATTCGTACCATGAAAGGTATATGCTCTGGAGAGCGAAGGGCGTAACTTATCCAATCTTTCATTTCCTTTCTCCCTTTTCCCTTTTGCCGCTCAAGACGAGACGTCCCCACGGAGCGATTCAATCTTTGCCGCTTTTTTCCAAGACTATCAATGTCTTTGCCTTCGAGCGGCTGCAAAATAAAATCGCTTCACTTCCGTTTGACGTTATACACCCACGACCCACCATGAATTTCCGCCCTCAACGCGTTTGTTAAGAAAATCGAAGAAAAGCGAAATAGGATGGAAACCGTAAAGTGTAGGACGATCGCCGATATTGAGCATATTTTCTAGAGAATCCCGCGGCGTCGAAGTAAAAGCAGCAGAAAAATGCGCATGCACTACTCCCTCCACTCGATGTATCCCTCATAAAAATTGTGTACGTACTACAATCTTCGCCCTATGTACACTGCACATACATAATGTATTTCGGTGCGAGTCAACTTAGTTCTATTACTTTTGTAGCCAATATATTTCTTTTTATTGAAAACACTTCATTATATATGGTACAAAAATCTATCTTCAGTTCACAGTAAATCCGAGAGATATTATTTACCTGAAGTTCGATAAAAACGTTGAAAACAACTGACAAGTACAATTATCCGACGACGGATAATTTTTATCTACCTCATAATAAAAATTATATGACTTCGGATGAATGTAGTTTTCATTTGTTTGCAGAGTTTTTATCTTACTTCGGATAAATAATATCTTCGGGGTTTACTGTGTTTAGAATTCAAATCGATTGTATTATTTTAATGAAATAAGCTAATATGTTGGATATTCGGAAAAAATTTAACTTTCGACTAAACGCTCGGCGACATCAAAAAAATATCCATTCCAATATGATCATCGGATATCTAATATCCAATTATTATTGTAAAAGTCATATTACAAAAAAAACCTAACACCACTAAGGTCAATCGTAAAGATCAGATTTGAAAGGAACAACGTAAAAGAGACCAAGATCACGCATCAACATTCGCACAATAAACAAGCACACAATATTAAAAAGTCACTAATTAGTGAACAAGGCAACCATACAAGCTAGCTCCATTTTTAATCTCATTTGCTTAAAAAATGCTACACCTATAGCATTTATACAGCGCAGTTAACGAAAATGAGCCATACAAATAAAATTTGCAGAGCTAACACAAAAAATAGGCAAACATTAATTGAAGAACTATAAATTAATCAAGAAGCCAACAATAAAAACAGTCCACATTTTCAGACCCGTACGTTCACAAAATTCTAGTACCTACACTACTTATCTGCATTATTTAAACATCTTAACCACGCATGTCTATAACAGAGATCAGCATCTTCGTGGGAAACTAAAATCTTCAATACATAAGCGATAATAATTTGAATAGAAATGATAGCTGTGGGAGGGTGAGCCTCTCGCAACTAATTGAACGAACACATGCAGACTTTATGCCTATACACATATCAAAATATTTACTGTCTTCAAATTACCACTACATCTAGAACTCATTCTAGTTTACATGCATTTACCACTACATCTAGAACTTCTTCCCCCTTTGGGACTTAGAAAGGGATATAGAGCATCATAGCCACTGCGACACTATCTTAAGGGTGTTCAAAAAAAAAGGAAATCCGAATCTCAACTTGCATTTTCCATTTTTTCGATTCTCTTGGATTAAGAATTAACCTCCTGGAAGGAGAAATGAAGCGGATAATATTTTGAGGTCGCTCATCCTGAAGATGTATATTTTCAACAGAAAAATAACTTTTTCTCGAAAATGGTAGATCATATCGCCAAATTATAGTGAATATAAAAGATGCGTCTCATGAAATTGAGTAGTTTTTGTTCATAAGTTTTATTAAAATTATGCATGGTCAAGGAGATAAATAAAGAAAATTGTTACAAAGAAGCATTAATCATCTATATACGCACAAAGAGGTCCCAAGTGCGAATGCCGGTACTTAAAATACGGCCCACTTCTGGACCAATCTTGGTAGCCAAAAGTCGGCCAATGTTACTGGACCAAAATCAGCGATCAAATCGGCCATTGTACTGCCACAGTACATTGGCTTTTTGAATTTGCAGGGCTTCTGCCGAAGCTTGGCCCAGAAATGATCCATTATTGGACCAAAAGTCGGTTTTACTCCTGCAAACCATGTTGGAAGTCAAAAAACTAGAGTACAACCCAGTAGGGGCCCATCAAAAGACCGAAAGTCGGTATTACTCCGACAAACCATATTAGAAGTAGAAACGCTAGAGTCTGGCCCAGCAATGGCACTTTACTGGCCCGGAAATCGCTATTATTTTGGCAAACAAAGTCGAAAGTGAAAAAGCCAGAGTCCGTCCCAGTAACGGCCCATCAAAGGACCGAAATTCTGTAATACTCCGACAAACCATGTTAGAAGTAAAAAAGGCAGAGTCTGGTACAGCAATGACACTTTGTTGGGCCAGGAGTTGGCATTATTCTGGCAAACCATGTTAAAAATCAAAAAGTCCGATTCCGACACAGTCACGGCTCATTAAAGGATTATAAGGGATTTTATGGCATTTCAATAGATTTAATGTGGCTTGAAAAGGCGGCAAAGGAATTAAAATGATAACAAAGCATTTTATATGATTTTAAAAAAATTCAACAGAGTTCAAGGATCTTCATATGTAATTTTAAAATATTTATATGTGATTGAGATATTTTTAATGAATTTAAGAGACTTTTAGTAATTTTGAAGAATTTTTCAGGAATTTCAGGAATAATTTTCTTGAATTCTTTAAAGTCTGTTAAATCTCTTGAAATCTTCGAAAATTTGTAGAAATCCTTTGAATTTTATTAAATTTCTTAAAATATACAATCATTTCTTTGTTTTAAAATATCTTGAAATGTTTTTTAATTTAGTTTAGATCTTGTTTGATTACCTAAAATATTCAATAATCATTTGTAATATTTCTAAAATCTAAAATCTTAGTACATATATTATTATAAGCGTAGCAATATTTTTTATACAAAGGGTCACAAAAATTTTCAGACGACCCTGCACAGCTCTGGGTTATATTTCAAATTTTTTTATACTCACGGCTATGTTGGCCACGAGGGTTTCCGCGTTAGGAATTGGGAATGCGAAACTAATAGGGTTCGGCACCCGCGGCGAATAAAAATTTGCATAGCGTGCGATGCTAAATAGTGTATTGATTGTGTAATAATAAATCATTGTATATTTAAACATATGAATAAGTATTAGAGTATAATAATAATATAATAATACAAAAGATTCGTTTTTTTCGGCGAAAAATCGGTTATCCCTGAGTCGAAATATAGGCCCTACTTTGCCGCTTCAAGTGGAAGTATTGTCCCTACTTTCCGGCTGCTTATTCTACTAGCTCCTACGTAGCCACTCCTAAAGATATTTTTATTCTACTTTGCTTCTCTGTAAGCTTCAGCCCCTACATTGAAGGTCTTGCCTCTATATTCTTGAGTTTTACTCATGTTTCATTTGAAGCTTCGTATTCTCCGTAGAATTTAAAAATTCTTTTTTAACACTCTTAATTTTTAACGCACAAAATATGTGGCCTCGTTGCCTCGACGCCTGCCCCCTCGTGACAGATACTTTTTTGTTTTCTCTAAAATTTCATCACCACAGTTTGTGAAAGCCACAGTTTAATTCGTTTTAAATAATAAATATTAAAGTGTTAACATCGAAATGGCTTTGAGAGGAAAGAAGTTTGCCCTAATCTGGTGGCTGCAAGCCAAAGGAAAAATGCAAAACTAAGCTGATATTTTAAAGATAAGGATAAAGAACCCAGATC
>NC_046659.1:95065004-95066023 GCF_010883055.1 Belonocnema kinseyi | reverse complement strand
GGTATCAAACACACGAGAAAAAACATCAAAAGAAAAAGGTAAGAAAGATTCAAATCTTTTGTATTGAGTTTTTTCTGTATCACAAAAAATAACCCCAAATTAGTTACCACATATTCTGAAGAAATAGATTCTCCTTTTACACAATTTTCTTCCGAATTGAAGAAACATGAAATTGAATGATTACAAACTAAAAATTTAGAAAATGGGGCAAGGTCAAAACCTGCAAAATTTAATATTTTGAGATTAGATCATTTAAAATAATTTATAGTTAAAAGGGTTCAAAATTAAATAATTAAACATTGCAAACTTTTGAATTTGAACAATTATAAATTTAAAGCAATCAAGATTTGACAATTTAATATTGAAAACTAAATTGAATCTTTCAAAGCTGAAGCTTCTGAAATTCTAGAATTTAAAATTGTTATTACAGAACATAATTATAATTTGAACTTCGAGCTAATTATGCGAATTTTTATAAAACCAATGAATAAATTGAATTATACGAAACAAACTTTCAAACTGAATGATAATTTAAAATGGGAAACATTCAAAGAGACAAAAAAAATCTACCTTAGAACCTTGAAATTTAAAGAACTCGAACAGCATTTTAAACTGACAAAATTTATATTCACCAAAAATTGTGATATTAAAACTTTTTTATGAGCAAAGCCTTAAAATTTTCAATTATTTGTGTTAAATTCAAATCACATAAAAACTAATAATTTTTAAATTGTTAATTAAACTTTTCCAAATGTAATCGACGGCGATTACAGTTTAGTGGCAACCACTTCTAATAAGATCGCCGATGGTTATAAATATATGCCAAGGATTTGAATGTAACATGTACTTAAAATAAAAAATTGTTTCTTCGAAATGTCATATTTTTAAACCAATTTATTTCTATATACCGAGGGGTCGATCACTTCAATCTTCCGGATGCATTCACTAAATATTGCCATATACGTATTCTTTCAATATTCTTGGTATTCTTGATATTCTTTATAATCTCAAATATGTGT
>NC_046659.1:95052976-95064904 GCF_010883055.1 Belonocnema kinseyi | reverse complement strand
ATATCCCAAAATATTCACAAATATTCTGACATATTCCTCAATTTCCATTTACCCTCTACAAGTTTTTAAAGATTCCAAATTATTTCTAATGATTTTTAAAAATGTCAAGAAATTTCAAAATAGTTTGTGTATTATTGTGTAATTACAAAATATATTCAAGTGAAATGAATTTCAAAAGATTTCAAGTAATTTGAAAGAATTTTAAAAGATTTTAGAAGAATTCCAAAAAGTAAAAGAATTTTCAAGATATTCTAAAGACTTTAAAATACTTTTTATGAGTTTAAGAGATTTTCAGTGATTTTAAGGGATTTTGTGGAATTTCAATCGATTTAATATAGTTTAAAAAGTCTGTAAAGAAATTAAAAATATTAGGAAGCATTTTAAATAGTTTTTTTACAATTTTAAAGAGTTTAAGGTTGTTCATTTAATTTAAAAATATTTTTATGTATTTAAAGAGATTTTCTGGAGTTTCAAGGGATTTAACAGGAGTTACTTGATTTAAAACATTTTTAAGTATATAATTGAATTTCAAAAGATTTCCAATTATTTAAAAGAGTTAAAAAAATTTTTTAGAATTTAAGGGATTTTAAGTAATTTTGAAGAATTCTTAATGAATTTCGGTAGAATTTAAATAAGTTTTAAGATTTTTAAGTAATTTTAAAATATAAATAATATTCTTGAATTCTTTAAAGTCCGTTAAATCTTTTGAAATCTTCGGAAATTTGTGGACATCCTTCAAAATCTATTAAATTCCTGAAAATATATATTGAATTTCTTTAATCTTTTAAAATATCTCGAAATATGTTTGGATTTAATTTAAATCTTGTTTAAGCACATAAAATATACAATCATAATTTGTAATATTTCTAAAATCTAAAATCCTTATACATATATTATCATAAGCGTAGCAATAGTTTTTACAGAATGGGTCACAACATTTTTCAGATGCCCATGCACTGCTGTAGGTTATATTTCAGATTTTTTTCATACTTCAAATTATTAGTCCGGGGGCTGAGTATGTTCCCGTATGAATTCAACAGATAAAAGATAAAAACCAGTTGATTTTATGAATTTGGACCTGCTGAATCCAATGGTACTGGTTAATTTTACGAGAAGTGGATGGGTTTGGTTTAAAATGAAATTGTTTAAACAAATATGAAAATGGGTTTTCTTAATGGGAAAATTTTTTTTAGAAAATATGTACAATTCTAAGCATAAAAGTTCACTTGTAATTTTGTTGTTAAATGCATATTTACAAAGTTATAAATTTTCAAAGTTCAAAATTTGCCGTTTTTTGACAATTTTCAGTATCGATTATTCTTGACCTATTTAATATTTTTTAAACATTAAAGAAGTAATTTGTTCTTTGAGAGTTCCTCTACCTATTCATTGTACGCAAAATTATATTAACTAGTCAGAAACCTAGTTATCGCAATTTACAAGTAGCGCCTTTTGTACGCGCAACAGTGCGTTTGGCGCTAATGACTGGCGAGGTACTCGCGGCCTTACTGAAGTAAGTATGAAGTTACAGCCCGAACCAGAAAAACATCTTCTTAATTTTGGACGAAGTAAGAGAATAATAAGAAATATATTGCTATTCCTTTGACATTTTATGAATATGTATTCAATAATAATTGCAGGCTCGTCAAATGATTATCTAAACAATTGTCAAGGGGTGACCGAAGAGTACTTAGTAAAAGTATATCAGAGAAGCACTGAATTGAAGAGTTTTAGTGAGTTACGTTACCAAAACTATCACTGGAGTACAAGAACTTTTGATCTAGAAAAATTGCCACCAACGTCTGCTTCCATGACTTTTCATATAAATCGAGCATTTCATGTAACGTATCGGCAAGTTAATTGTTTGAACAAAAATGCTGATAAATTAGATCCTTTGTTATATGGGTATGATATGCAGGGCTTTACGCGTTAGGAATGCTAAACTGATAGGGTTCGAACCCCCGCGGCGAATAGAAACTTTCTTAGCGTGCGATTATAAATAGTGTAGTGATTGTGTAATGGTAAATAATTGTGTCCTTAAACATGTGAATAAATATTAGAGTATCAACACGTTCAAAACAATGTAAAACAAAGACGATTTTAACTTTTATCAAACTACCCAGCGTATCCTCTAATATAGGATGCGTTCTATAAAATTTAATGGATATTTTTTTCCGTGTGGAAAATAACTTGAAACATTACGCAGATGTCACTAAGTCTTCTTCTTGCTCTACTTTGATTAATTTTTCGTCAAATTAAATTAGAAACAAAAACTAAGCCTCTGTTTTGACGCCCCAAATGGAAGATTTGGAAATTTGTACCCATAAGGGCGCTAAAGTAGGGGCAAAACTCGTATGGGAATACCCTGTACTTTACAACCTTAGCCCCTACAAATATTAGCGTAAGGAGTCTCAAAGTAGGGCCTATATTTCGACTCAGGTCATTTTATGGAACTGTTCCCCATAGGTTCGAGGCTTCTTCGATATAGACTGTATTTTAGCTAGAATTAGCAGTTCAACGCAATGCAAAACAAAGACGATTTTAACTTTTATTATAGTACCCATCGTATTCTCTACTATAGGATTAGTTTTATAAAATTTAATGGATATTTTTTTCCGTGCAGTGACGGGCAAGTGAAGACGGCCAAGTGCAGCCCTTAGATATCATTTCGGTAAAGGGCCAATAATACATGCAGATCTCAGAACAATACTAGCTGCCAGTGACGGGCAAGTGAAGGCGACCAGTGGCAACCAAGTCTTGGCCGCCAATTGCAACTGTTAGATATCATTTCGGTAATGGCGCAGCACTGGCTGCCAAGTGTCGGGAACATCTTTGCCAGTACTGCGCCAGCGTTAGGCCGTTTGTGGTTTCACACTTGGATGATTGTAACCATGTTTGTTGCACTTGCAATTTTTCTGACTCTCGCTTCTTACCAATTTTTGAAAAATGATTGCCGTTTAATGAATTACAGCTTATTTTTTTCGGGAAAACATGCTTTACAACTCTGCTTTTTCCAATTTTGCAAGAACATTTTTTATGGCTTTTATTGCTTCTTCTATGGCTCTAAAACGTCAAAATAGTTTGTTTTTTCAATTTTTTTAAACAAATAATTATATTTCAAGATTATTTCGTTATTTTTAAAATTGTAAACAGTAGAGTTGTTAAGAATGTTTTCTCCAAAAAAGTAAGCCGTCATTTATGAAAATGCAATTATTTTCAAAAATTGATAAGAAGCAAAGGTCGGAAACGCATTCCTAAATGCATTGCACTGGAGTCCCGCTTTACAGAATCCCGAGATAGTGGATAAGGTAGTCCCTAGGGTGCGAGAAACAGGCACTTGCAAGGTAAGCGGAGTTGCGCAGTTTATGGTTAATTGTTCAGCCTTATACGAAATCACAAGCAAGAAGGAGAAGGATGAAGGAGAGTCCCTATTTACCGTGAAGACTACTATGAATTTTCACTGATTACTTAGTAAATTAAGGGGGAGCAATTTTGGGATTTCTGGGGACATCGGCTATTCCGGCGATTTTTAACTCCTCCGAGGGCTATAAAAGAAACGTTGTCTAGCACAATTTCAATAGGTTTTTTACTCCCTTTATATTTATCCTAAGCACTTTTTGACAAAAGAAATATTTTATCTTCAAAAAGGAAGGTCTCAAACAAATTTGACTATTTTGGAAAAAGGCGCATTTTTTGCTTTGGAGTTTATAAGGGAGATTTTATGTTTTAATTATGAAAATAAGCGATAAGTGATAAGAGTTTTTAAAAATATAATTTTAATGGCAATAACAAAATTTGCTCTATTGAGGGGGTATCCCTATATAGAGCGCGAAAAATCGAAGAAAACTTTGGGAATTCTTTGTAACAAAACTACACAATGTTTCGATTTCAAATTTGGACTGACATTTATTGACGTTTCATTACAATAAAAAAAATTTTTTAATGCATAATGTTAATAAGCAAATCCGCAATGAAACGCGAAAGTTGACAACTTTTTTCCCTCTGGTTTTATGGGCAAGGCCATCGGTCCTGTGCCTTTCTGAACCTACTTTCGTTAAGTCGTTTGTTATTATAACGTCTTTTTTGTTATTATAAGGTGTATACCTCGTCCATATACCTATTTTCAAAACATGGAAAAATTATTTCATAAAATAATAGAAAAAATAATTTTTCGAAATTTTTCTTTTTATTGTTTATGCAAATAAGTGGTTAAATAATGATTTTGCACAAAAAAAAGAGGTATATCGACTAGATAATTAAATTATATTTAAAATGGCGTTTTTTCGATAAGTTGAAAATTCGCCGAGTCCTCGTGCCCATAAACTCGGAATTAAACTCGGAAAATCGGAAAAAGCTGATTTCGAAATAAACGCGTTTAAAGTTTGCGGTAGATAATGCCTACCTGCTCCGCGCGCTGAAGGGCGTTAGCAAAAATAGCCATAGCAGCTAAAGCGCTCCAAATTTCAGTCTAAAATTTTAACAGAGTACTCTTGAAATATTGTACTTTCGATTTGTACAATAAAAAAATAGATATTTTCATCAATCTATATATGGATACCCCCTTAAAGTTTCGGTAGGTTTTTTCACATTTCAATAATAAATTTAAGTTTTTTCATGCCACAAATCCTTTTCTATTTTTGCTAGAAAAAAGGTTGTGTTTTTCAAGATCAAATATTTTTTTTAACAAAAAAGTCGGTCAGCACTGTTATAGAATACGATTTTTTATTGATGTTAAAAGAGTTCAAAATCGCCAAAGCAGATAGTATTTATTCTTAAAAACCAATAAACTCTCACTTTCATTAATTAAAAGTGGATCCAACTTTTTAACTTCAAAGATCTTACATTAAAGGGAAAAACATAAGCTTTCTTTTGAGATAATACATTTTTTAAATGCGTCTCTTTCCAAAAAAGTCAAATTTGTTTTTGACATTATTTTCAAAGAAAAAATGTTCATTTTTTCAAATGCATTTTCAGATCAATGGAAAGAGTCTTTAAAATCTTATTCAAACTATACTGGACAACATTTTTAATCGTTGTTAGAAGATTTAAACAGAAACTTTAACAGTTTGTTAATTTTATATTTACATCATCTTAGTAGTACAAAAAATGTATTAATTTTCTCGTTAAACTTGAATTAGAAGAATTTTAATAAAGAATAGTAACTTACTCTTTAAACGTGAATCAGTGAAATATCACTAAAAAAGAGTCACTGTGTTAATCCGTAAAACTTATACGGTAAACACGGTTACACTGATTATAACTTCAGTGAAATTTCCATTAAAAATCAGTAATATTTCGTTGAGTAATTTTCTGAGGACTTGGTAAAAAACGAGCAAAAATATTAAACTTTAAAAATTCTGAAAAGAGATTATACAGTATTTTGAACCTTAAATATTGAGCGTGAACCGTAGAAGATATGTCACATTAGTATATTTTCTCTATATACTCTTTCCATTAGAGAACGTTCAATTCTTAACCTCCAATGACACCGTTTTTTTTCTTTTCGTTCAGAACAACCACATGTGAAACATTTATATATTTATAGGGTAGGCGTTATATGGAGAGAATCCCACGGCGTATGTCGTAAACCAAGTATGGACAATTCCTGAAAGCCCGCGAGCCATGTTAGGACCGTGACAATTTTTTATACGCCCACGATACCGCTCTCCAGCCCACAAAAAACTCTTTCCCCTTCGATTCTCAACAAGGCTTTTTTCGACAAATGCACAAAAGCTACGGTTTTTTTTATTTTACTCTGTCAGCTTTTTTGTTTCCGCATCGAAATTTCGGTCGGTTATTTCCAAACCGTATACCAAAGATATTTGTAGAATTAAAGAGACTTTAAATGTTATTAATTTCACTCTTATTTTATACTCAGACATAATTTTCGGGTCACTTCTGAGCTTTATACATAATTTTAACAGTATTCCTATTCATAAAAATCAGTTTGAACAGATTTCCGGAAGCCCCCACTTAATCCCGAAAATAATAGTTTTGACCTTGACCTAGAAAAAGACGAATGTCATAAATCAGTAATGGCCATAAGAGCACTATTTATGCGAAAGCCTACATATTATGCATTTGAATTTAAATTTTATTTTCTACTATCAAATGATAAAAATATATTAGTTTTATCCGGGGCATTCACCTTAACAGAGAAAATGTTAATTTTCATCCTAATTTTACATGACATGAATTTCAGTTTGAGCTACCCCAAACGAAAATTCAACTAAAAGAAAACTTTCCGCATAGGTGTCTTAAACATCTCATTTTCTTAATTTTTCTTATTTTTAACCACTTATATATAAAAATAAAACAATAGCATTGAACATTCTATTTTTCCCTCCAAATTGTGCATATAAAGAACTTCAACTTGAGCCGTTCTCGCAGAAAGTCCCATTTAAAAGAAAAGCTTCCAATATAAGGGTCTGAATAACCAAATTTATCTGAATTTCCATATTTTAAATTTAAATAGGAAAATAATTTTTCCAAGGTTCCCAGTTTTCTTCTTTCGGCATTCTACGTTCCGTAGTGATAAATGAACATGTTATTAAAATAAATAACACGGTAACTCTAGAATCTAGATAAATTACGCTTAACCCGAAAGGAAAACGGCTTAATGCTATGATAATAAAAATTAATATTCGAAGACCAGCATTTTAATCTTCAAATATTTTTAACATAGAATCTTTTATAAACCGAATAAAACAATTTCGGATTAAAAACCTAAAATTATTTAAATCTAAGAAAAAAGATAACTTTTTAACAAAATATTTATATTTTTAAAAAATTAACCAAACTTTTAACGAAATAGTTGATTTTTAACCAAATTGTTATGGTGAAGTTATCAAACAAAAAAGATTAAAATTAAACAAAAAACAACAGTTGCCTTTTCAACTAAATAGATGAATTTTTAAGTCAAAAAGACAACTTTTTAATACAATGACAAATCAGACAAATCAAATTGTGTATTTAAAATGTTAATTTTTTTCGAACTGGAAAAGGAAAGTTGGCAGTTCTGTATCACTCGATCCCTTTTCTATTTTCATGGTTTTTTTACAAAAATTGTCAGAATTATTTCATTTGAAAATTGGCGATCAACAAGTCTTTTCTGTGTATGCATCAACTGTGAATTATGTCCATAAAAAAGAATTTTTGTTTAAAACAGATGTATAAAATATTATAAATGTGGATAACTTCCTTGATATTCAATAAAGTGTATTAATATTTTAGTAGGACAATCGGTTTTTCTCTAATCAAAGAATCTTTTCCGTTCTTGAATGAATTTCGAATTACAATAGATTTAATGCTTTCACGATTATTCATTTTAAAAATCACGTAGAACTACTTCACTATCCGGAGAGACAGGACCTAGAGTCAGCTGTACGACGTACAGGCGTGCAAGGAGACCGGCTCCACCTTAATTGGAGTTTCAGCATCAGCATCGACCTCTAGTGTTTGGGGATCAGCCAGATTGCTGAGGATTTCGCTGCCTCAGTTCAGCGGGCGACGACAGGACTGGGAGTACTTTCAAGACCTCTTTCGCACACTTGTGCACAATGAACCGACCTTGAGCGCTGAACAGCATTTCAATCACCGGACCGAACTACGCGACAGTTTAGGCCGCTCTGGAGTCTCGCTATGATCAGAGACGGTTCCTAGTACACGACCATCTCAAGGTGATATTCCGTTCGAAGTCTCTGAAGGAAGAGTCGGTAGCAGGGACTCAGCGGCTCCTGGATAAGCTGGAACGGCACCGAAGTCAACTGGCCTCCTTCGGCCGTCCAGTCACTCAATGGAACGATTGGTTTATCACAGCAGCAAGCCTCAACATGGATTCCAACACAAGACGCGGTTGGGAAGAAGAGATCAGCCGAGTCGAGAAGACCACGGCCCTGGCCGCGCAGCACTTCCCGACGTATGGCCAGCTCACCACCTACCTCCAACAGCGATATTAGATGCTGCAGTCAATCAACGCAGGCCGCGCCTCTAAGATCACGAACCGTTGCCGCAATAGTCAAAATGCGGCGGAAACAGGATGCCACAGGTATGGCAAGCTCTCCTGCTAACGGCCATGGACATCATCGGGGACGGACGACGTCGCAGAGGGAAGGTACGAACCCAACTGGATCCATGTTCAGAAGCTACTCTCGTCAACATGAACATCGCCAAAAGATTAGGCGAGGACCTCGAGCGGGTCAACATCGGTGTAGCAGGGGTTTCAAGATCGCCTGTAGACTCAGCCTGTCTGCGCCCAAGCTTTCAACTTTATGACACGTTTCTGAACCGTTCGCTTCCTTTCGAATCCTACGGACTTCAGCACATCGGGATCATCACGCCCTCTCTATCTCTGCCCACCGGGGCAGCAGACTGCATCAAAGGACCCCGGCTTTCTGATACAGGGTTTGACACTCCTGAAGGAGTGGACATCAAACTCGGTGCCAACGTCTATAGCCGGCTTCTGTGCGACGCACTTTCACGCCATCCGACGTGCCTGTATATTCGGCGGGATAACACGGGTCAGGAAACACGTCCGGGACTGCACAATCTGTTCCTACGCCAATGCGAAGCCCGTGAAACAAGCCATGCGCCCTTGCCAGCTGCCCAGGTCACTCCGTCAGCCGCCTTCCCCCGAACAAGAGTGGACTACACTGGCCCATTCGACATTCTCAGGACGAAGGGCCACTGAGTGACGTCGGTTAATGGCTATATCGCCCTCCTCGTTTCCTGGCCACCAAGGCTGTGCACCTGGAACTCACAGAAGACATCACAACGCAGAGCGTCCTCAGAGTACCGGACCCCTTTACTAGCCGACGTAGGCAGCCCCAAGAAATATGGAGCGACAACGGTACAACGTTCCACGGGGTTAACACGGAACTTCGTAGCCTGATACGTACAACGTAAATGGTTCGAGGTCTCTTCGAGGGAAACCTGCCCAGCAGGGCTTCACCTGGTGATTCATTCCACCCTTTGCGCTACACTTTGGCGGACTTTGGGAAGCGGGCGTCAGGTCAGCGAAATCCCATCTGCGACGAGTCGTAGGACTCCGCGAGCTCACGTTTGAGGAGTTATCCACGCTGCTCATCAACATCGAGAGAGTCATATATTGCAGAACACTCACGCCAATCACCGGCGACCCAGACGACATCGAGGCCCTAACACCCGCTCACTTTCTCTCTGGAAAAACGCTCAACTCTGTGCCACGGTCTCCATGGCAGATACACAATTGGATCATGTGATGCACTAGACCTTGGTCAAAGGCCTATGCGACCACTTCTGGGCGCGCTGGAGACGTGAGTATTTGAACAGTCTTCAACAGAGTGCCAAGTGGAATAGACCTCGCTCAGACCTCGCGGTCGGCGACATAGTCGTCATCATCGACCCTCCCCTCATGAAGTCCAATGGAACCTGGCCCCTCAGGAGGATCACTGCTTCTCAACCTGGGCCGAAAACAGGCGAAACTCTCGGTGAAGGCACAGGAACAGAGCAACAGGACCGGTAACCAACAGGATCAAGACTCAAGGCCCGCTGACTAGTAGCATGAAAATCAACCGCCCACGGCGGACGGCGCTCAATCCCTCGACGCTGCTAAACACGGGGGTGGCTTCACCTCCATTTCGTTCAAAAAACGAGGCAGGCGGGTTATTGGATTCAGCTGCTCGCAGGTGGCCCACCGGCGTTTACGGGGTCCACTACGCCCTCTAGGCAATCCCTTCTATTAATTTTATCAATAAAGTGACTTCTTGACTCGAAACACCGTCTCAACTTATTGTGGAACTTCAACCCAACAGGGTGTTATAAGATTTCGATTCCTTCTTTATGTTTTTTTTTAAAGATATTGTGTGTTTTTGCAATGACTGTTGTTTTGTCAAATAAAAATGTATGTCCGGGTTCGGTATGATGTTCAGCTAGTGCTGATTGCGTGAAATGTTTTAGCCTGACTTTACTCTTATGTTCCTTTATACGTTGGCTCGCCGCTCCTTCGGTTTCTCCAATATAGACTTTGCCACAAGAACAAGAGATTCTATATAATCCTGGATCACTTAGGGGGGCTTTTTTGTCTTTAGGCTTACTTAATAGTTGTCCTATTTTCGCAGGTGGTTTAAGTATGGTTTGGATGTTGTGTTTCTTAAGAATTCTTCCAATATCTTCTGTGGCACCTTGGACGTAGGGTAGGGTGGTGGTTAGTTTTTCTCTCTTTTTCTTTCGTAGGCTGTGTTGAATGTTTTTTAGTGTATTTTCTTATTGCTTCATCAATTTTTAAATCGATTTGGCTTTCCATCCTCTCAGATTTAAAAAAAGACATGATTGGCCAATCAGGTTCAACCAGTTCCCAGACGTTTACGAAACGTCGGCAAAATTCGTAGTTTTTTACAAGATTGGAACCCGAAATATCTCTTTTTATCAACATAAATAATCGTGAAAGCATTAAATCTGTTATTAAATAACTCTACGGAGAGAGTATTTTACTAAACCCAACATCTTTAGTAAGCTCAGGACTGCTCAAAGTAAGCTACTAACATTCTTAGCTTTTTTGAAATGGTGCAGGAAAAAAAAAATTGTCCCAAAATTCTTACAACTAAAAAGTTATTTGGGAACATCAAATACAAATCAACTCTGCATAATGCAAGTTTTCTTCTCTTGAAAGAAAGAATACAACATACCAAACTTTTCTTGTTCACTACCTCCAAAAACTATTAAAACTTCACCTTTTCCTATCAAACACCCTCAGATTTGACATTTGTTCTACATTGCACCGAATATCTTTTGACCAATCCCAAGGGATTAAATGATTTCAGCCATATCTAAAGGACATAATTTTGCAGTAGCTGCTTCCAAAATTCCGAAAGAGAAAATTATCAGCAATTTGGAATCCACAATTTATACTTCTATCTGAAAAATCGAATGACATACGACGTAGGACGGCCAACATTTTACGCCAAGCTCAAGTTCCTTCCTCAAACTTAAAAAAACAGGAAAAAACCGCAATTAAAGAACTGAATCGGAATAAAGATATTATAATATTGTTCGCAGACAAAGGAAACACAACAGTAATAATAAATAAAGAAGACTACA
Source organism: Belonocnema kinseyi (assembly GCF_010883055.1). Lineage (NCBI taxonomy): Eukaryota > Metazoa > Arthropoda > Insecta > Hymenoptera > Cynipidae > Belonocnema > Belonocnema kinseyi. Next base: position 95,053,828 of record NC_046659.1, on the reverse strand, counting down.
ACAACAAAATCATGGACCTTGTAACTGACGATACATACAAAAAACTTAAATAGGACCCTACAAAAACAATAGTCAGTAAAACAAAAACCCTTCTCAGAGACTCTAAACTTAACAGCCAAACAATATCTAAATTATTACTTGCTAATCGCATCTCTCCAAGACTTTACGGACTCCCAAAATCCACAACGATAACATTCCACTCAGACCGATCGTCAGCGCAATAAACTCACCAACTTACAACCTAGCCCTCTTTGTCGCTACAAAACTAAATCCTTTTACAGGAAACTCTATCACTCACGTCCAAAACTTATTTAACATTATCAAGAAGATACAACAGATTGACATTCAACCCCAAGACATCATAGTGAGCTTCGACATAGTATCTCTCTTTACAAATGTACCAATCTCTGATACAATTAATATTATTAAATCTTTTACAAGCTTCCCTTCCGAGCTCGTTCCTTTGATAGAACACTGTCTCAATAATGCCTACTTTTCTTTCAATAACCAATTCTACGAACAAACCTCAGGGGCAGCAATGAGATCCCCAATCTCATTTGTCATCTGTCGACATGGACGAGATGAACTAAATAAGTTTTCGATTTTATTAATCAATTACATCCTAATATCCAGTTCACCATGGAAATTTAACATAACGGAAAATTGCCTTTCTTGGACGAATTAGCTTACAAAAGATCTGATAACACATTAGGATATGCAATTTACAGAAAACCCACTCATTCAAACAGGTACCTACCAGGTGTATACATATGAAACCGGTATTGCCATTTAGCGGCCAGTAGGCACACTTGTAGGCACTGTCGGAACTTACCATTTGTGCTAATTGGCGTA
>NC_046659.1:95040055-95052876 GCF_010883055.1 Belonocnema kinseyi | reverse complement strand
GGCGCATACTTTGAATAAAATATTTGTTATCATTCTCTTGAAATAAATGTGTTTTTTTCTTGAAAAAATACCGGTTTCATATGTATACACCTGGTACATGCCTCCTCCCAGAATCACGCATCTCAAAAACAATCGGTCAACAACTCCCTTGTATACAAAGCTGTCTCCATAACAGATAAAGACAACTTACAAAAGGAACTACAAAACGTTGAACAAATCCCAATACAGAACGATTATACAAGCAAAAAATTAATAAAGCAATTTGAAAATGCACTAAAAAAACAAGTCAACACAACCTACGAAAGAAAGAGTGAGAAAAACGACCACCGCCCTACACTACATCGAAGGTGTAACAGAACAGACAGGAAGAATTCTCAACACACACAGCATCTAAACCTTATTTAAATCACCTGCGAAAATAGGACAACCACTGAATAACCCTTAAGACAAAAAGGCAGCCCTTAGTGATCTCCAGGAGTATATAGAATCCCTTGTTCTTGTGGCAAAGTCTATATTGGAAAAACCGGGAGAGCGGTGAGCCAAAGTATAAAGGAACATGAGAGTAAAGTTAGGCCAAAATATTTCGCGCAATCAGCACCAGCTGAACATCATATCAAAACAGGATATAACATTCTATTTGACAAAAAAACAGTCATTGCAAAAGACACAATATCTTTCCAATAAAACATGGAGGAGCAATCGAATTCTTAAAACACCCTAAAATAATCGTTGGGGCGCTCTGACCAATCACAGGCATCTTAGAGAGCATACCTAAGAACAACATGACCTGATAACATGACCTGTTTCAGGTCAGCCCTGAAGATGTAAACTGCAATGTTCACGAAACGTCGGCAAACAATTCGTAGATTTTTACACGAGTGAAACCCGGAATAACTCTTGTTATCAAACTGAATCATCGTGAAAGCATAAAATCTATTATCAACCAAAATCATTTTCGTTGAATTTTCAACCAAAATGCGAATTTTCTGCCTAAATAGTTTAATTTTTAACCAAAAGGACGAATTTTCAAACAAAAAGTATGATTTTTTAAACTTCATTGTTGAGTTGTCAACATATAATACAATTTTGAAATAAAAATTCAAGCCAAATAAATTACTGGCAAGAATATTATATCAGGTGTAAACTTTTTGATTAACTATCGAAAACCCCTGACTTTTGCAAAGTATTTAGGAAAATCTCTTACTTTTTCCTAACCAATGGACAACCTGAGAATATGTAATATGGTCAAGAAAAATTTAAAACGTAATAGTATAATATTCTAGACAATTAGAAAAGACTTCCGATTGTTCTACAACATTGCAGAATATGCTAGAAAAGTCAAAAACATTTTTAAAAATTGCAGAACTTTCAACCATTTTCCTACTATATTTGTTTACACACTTTACTCTCAATTAAATATTGCTTCAAATTATATACAGTTATAAAACCCCTAAAGAAGAACCTTCTGTGATATGCAAAACACACCTTTAAAGAAAACAATGGCCTGAAAGAAACGGGGGAAAAAGATGCGAAGAGCGAGGGAGGATATTCGAGAAGGTAAAAAGGGTCGGTGGCTAACGAATAAATCGGATGATAAGATTTGCATATTAGTAACGTTACTGTCTAGGCTTCTGTGTGTGAGAATGCTTGGCCGCCCCTTTCATGTAGCTGAATCACACGCCCCTAACCTTGCCATTCATTCACATTCTTCCTCTAAAACTCTACTCCCTAGCTCTCCCGAATCACTTTTCGAACCTGACCACGACTTTTCCAGTCTGACTCGTACTTTCATCTGAATCGGGATGTGCGCTTGACCTTTAACCACATGATCCAAAAGGAAATAGTTCTGAAGGGATTACATATCACACAGGAGTTCATCGAAATCGATGCAGGCTTTTAACAGTTTAGACTTAAGAGTTTCCATAAACCAGAGGAAAAGTAAGAAAAAAAGTAATTGAAAATTTACCCTTGGGTATGGTGGAAGTTTTACATTAATATTTAATTAATTCATCATTAATTTTTGTACCGAGATGTGACAGCTCCCCGTACTTCAAGTGTACTTCTTAAATGAATTAAGTTGTGCCATAAATAAGCCTGATTTTTTTACTAATATGAAAAGCTTCCCGTTTTGTCCATTTGACACCTTTAGCACACAATTTGGTAATTCTCACAATTTTTGCACAAATCGCTACTATATAGGACGCCCTCAAGAGCTATGCACATTACCGGACTCCATCTCTGGATCCTCTCGGTATTTTATATTAGGACTCTATGCAATCTATTTGTACTTATGATTGACTTGTGTGATAAAAAATTGTACAAGTATGTCACACCGTGTCATTTTGCCTCATGTAAATTGCAGTCTCGAATCCAACTCGTACTGCAACTTTCACACTCGGCCGTAAAAGTGCCACTTAGGTTCCTTATACCACTAATAACTATTATTTTGATTTCAAAGAATTTTGTTTTCCAATGTGTTTAATTGTATTTACTGTTTGATCCTCAATATCGGCCATCTTGCTAGTTGGTTTCCTGGACTAAAAAACATTGGAAATGGTTAATTCTGTGACAAGTCACCGTGTTATTATTTGTGGTACCAGTCATAGGGGTGTCTTCCCGCCAACCCGAGATGTTGGAAAGGGGTAGGGGTTTTACCAATATTCTTTAACCAGCCCCCCCCCCCCCGAGATGTTAGAAAGTGGTAGGGGTTCAACCAACATTATTTCTGTAGCCAGGCACAAAGATGCCTTCCCGCCCGCACGAGATGTTGAAGAAAAGTCGAAAAAATTGGAATTCCCTGAAATCCGGGAATTCCATGAATTCTGTAAATTATAATGAATACCGTCAATTCCATGAGTTTCGTGAAATCCTTGAATTCTCCCAATTCCATGAGTTTCGTGAAATCCTTGAATTCCCCCAATTCCATCAAATTCGTGAATTCTATAAATACCATGCATTCTATGAAGTCCGTGAATTATATGAATTCTGCGAATTCCATTATTTCTACGAGTTCCATGTATTTCGTAAATTCAGTGAATTCCCTGAATCCCTGAATCCCATGAATTTCTTGAATTGCATGAATTACTTGAATTACATCAATTCCTAGAATTCCATGAATGCCTTGAATTTCATAAATTCTTTGCATTCCATGAATTCTTTTAATTCCGTGAAATAAGGAATTCCATCAATTCTGTGAATAAAATTAATTACGTGAATTAAATTAATTCCACGAATTCCATGAATTGTCTGAATTCTACGAATTCCTTTAATTCTATGAATTACTTGAATTGCATGAATTTCTTGAACTTCATAAATTCCAAGAATTCCATGAATAAGCGCGCTCAGCCGCTACCTTGCTAGAAATGCGTTTTAAAAACCCGGTAAAAAAAATTGACTGTACCGGTAATTTTTTAACCGGTATCCGACCATTTTTTCGGTATCGATAAGTCAATTTGTCTCCAATGTTTTGGGGAGTTTTTTGTATTAATCTCTTTGCCTATAACATTTTGAAGCGCTTTTCGGTGTGAGTCTCCTCACCTTTCACATTTCGGAGTCCTTTTTTTATGTGAGTCCCTTTGCCTCTCACGTTTTTCGGTGTTTTTTGGTGTGAGTCCCCTTGCCTCTCACAGTGTTACTTAAAAAATTATTTTTTATTCAATTTAATGTTCACTTTGCTCTTCTCTTCGCGATCTCTCTCTCTCTCTCTCTCTTTTCTGGAAAATGTCCTACTGTGAAAAAGACACATAATTCTTTAAAATCAAAGTCTATTCTGTAGAGGATACAAAAGAATGGTATTTTTGTGTGCCCGGTACAGTCTTTGCAGAATCGAATCGAGTTTTAAGATTTTTATCAGGGCACGTTCAACGAGTGTTTTTTAATTGTCAAATTGTTATAGGAAAAGAGATTAACACAAAAAACTCCCAAAAACATTGTAGGCAAACGGACTCAGCAAAAACCATCTGGAAATATAACAGGCCAGCAGAACCGTCCACCAAATCAGTTTATTATTTCATTATTAACTATTGTTTTCCCACAATGAAACAGCATTGAAAATTGGAAATAACGCAATCGTTCTCTAGATACACAAAAGTACAAATAAAATAAAAAATGTATTACACGTAAACAGAAACATCATTTTGATCAAGTATTAGAACCACTGAAACAGTACAGCACGCCCAGAAGTGCTCTAAATAGTTGGCGCTGGGCACCCGCACTCGTACTTCCTCCTACAACTGAATTAATGATTTCTATCCCATATTCGTTTTGAGATGCTTTTTAAGAGAAAAATCAAGCTTTTTTCTAGCATAATTTTAAAAAATCAAAAATTCCGATTTCGGACAAAACCTCAAAAACGTTTTTGAAAATGAAAAATCAAGGTGAAATCATTTTTTCATTGATTAAAGATTATTTTGGTTGCAAACGTCGTTGAAAACCCTTTCTAAAGCCATCATTAAAAGTGAAATTTGATAAGTTTATTAGGAGTTATGTGCAATTGAATCATCGATAATTCGGGCTCCTGTATCTTGACAAACCGTTGAACTAGGTGCGCCCCCTTCACAGAATTTAACTACAATCTGGCAAAGTTTGAATAAGATTGGCGACATCCAAATTTTAGGCGGGGACGCTTGGCAAATTTTACCCCATATAAAGTAAACAATATTTTTGTGGATGACCCTATCATTATTTTTTTAATCTACGAAATATAGCCCGGTGGATAGTGGCCATTATTTAATAGGATTGTGTCGACTGTGTCAATTGTGTCACAAGTAATTTTTTTTTATTTCTATGAAGCAGGTCCTGAAATATTTATAAATTTCAGTTTTTCTAGGACAAAATCTCATTTTTATAAACCTCAATAAACTTAAACAAATCTAAAAGCTTTGCAATAAGATATTTTAAGAACGTAGAAACTTTATAATACTAAAAATTTATCTCGAAAAAAATTTTCCCAATTTTCGCAATAAAAATAACTAATTAGTACATTTTGAACGCGAGAAAGTTTGTACAATTTTAGGATAGTTTGCAAAGCTTTCCAAAAATATGTGAGACTTTCGAGGTTTGTAAAAATTATATTTTATCGCATAAAAACAAAGAACATTTCAATCTTAAAAGATTTTTGAAAATCGAGCACATTATATGTGTTACAGAATACAAGAATACACAGGATACTTGGCTGAGTTATAGTCCTAGTGGACCTATATTAATGTACCAAACGATTGTCAATTTATCGACAGGTTGTCAATATACAGGGGCCTGAAGTTTCACTTTTTCAGATGCTGTTTCACCTTCACGTTACTGTAAGTTATTTTAAGATTGTCTGATTCAATTTTGTCAGAGTGTTTTGGAAAGCTCTTTTTACGAATTTATGGCCAACATAACAATTTATTTCATTATTATTACACAGCCAAAAAAAACTACTTCATTTAAGTCGAAAATTCGGTTTATTTTAAGGTGTCGCAAAAAGAAGCATAGGCAATCTAAAATTAAGAATTGCATCTGAACATTAAATTAAGGGAATTAGATTCCTGAAATTCAGGTCGGGATCATTTGAAATTCAGGAAGGCATGACCTGAAATTCAGGAATGCTCGCTCTTCAATAAATTTCCGTAATGTATTAAAAGGGCGCTCACGTTGCGAAGTAAAAAGTTTTGTAATAATTTAATTATTTTGATGGGTTTAATAAACCAAATATTTACTGTCAACTGGAACTAATTTTGCTGCAGCACTTTTTTTAAATCCGTGAAACGAAAACGCCAAGAATTATGGAAACATAGTTTCATAGCCGACACTGACCAACGCGACATGGAGTATTGGAGTAGGATGCGACTAGAATAAATGGCCCCGAGCTATATAGTAGCGCATGCATTCTGTAACGGCATGCAAGGTAGTTCAAACCTGAAATTCAGGAAAGGTATATTCCTTTATTTTAGGTGAAGAAAGCCTTACAGGTTATTTTACGTTGCCTTCAACTTACTTTCAGAACTGAATATTGAAATTTAATAGGATACTTTACTTTATTCCAGTAGAAGAATGCTGATTTCTCATTTAAGAAAAGTTAGTGCTTTATTCAAGATAGTTCGCACACTTAAATTCAGGTACTTCCTTAATTCAAGTCAAATCTGTAATTAAGTCGAATATAACTTTAAGTATTTATTTTTACTGTGTATTTTTAAAAATTAAAATTCAAGTTGTTTTGTTTTTGAAAGAAATCCTACTTTAACTTTTTTTTTAGTTTTCAAAAAATATTCGTTTTTACTCTCTTTAAAGCCATGCAAAAGAAAAAGTGGCCTGGAAATAATTTTGTAGACAAATTAAGATTTTTACGCTTGAGGGTACAATATTATGATTATATACTATACGATACAAACACACACACAAAATCATCTCAAGATAGTTAAATTTAAGCTTAAAGGCAAGTTAGACCTAACAGTATTCACTCCAGGGCACTGCGTAAGCTGAATCTAGTTCCCTCGAAGATCGCAATTTGACCATGAAAATATTTCTAGTCCACTTTTCTTTTGCATGACTTGAAAGAGTGTAGAAGAAGATATTGCCTAAGTCATTTTTGTCTATGTGTGGCGCTGCCACAGCAAGCATGTCCATAGTTTCTTTTTGTTAATTCGGAGAATTAAATTTGGCAATAGGGCATTAAATGAGCTCTAAATGAGTTCTCAATTGTAGGACAAAGAAATATTCAGAAAGTTTTTTTTATGTGTGGTTCTAGCATGAGCAATAGTTTTTTCTTTTTTGTTTAAAAGTAGAGCATTAATATTAGATATAGGATATTAAATTAGGCCTAAATGACTCTTTAATGTAGGTTTTCAGTCCATTTTTGCAACGTGTTCCTGCCAGCTTAACTGACCTAAAAATAAATTCACCGTCAGTTTCAAAGAAAAATAATTCAACGAATTTTGAACGAATTTATGGTGGCTATATGGTGACCGATTGAAACGAACAAATTTTTAGAGCGATAAAAAATTTGTAAACCGATAGACCACCTATCGCGTGAATCGGCATTCTTAAATTCTCCGATTCAAACTCTAGAAAGCGTCAAATAGTATCAACAGGCGCTTGACTCTGAGTCTGCATTTGTTGCTAAATTTAAATAAAAGTGCCCAGTCCTTCTAATTATTATTCCAAAGGCATTAAAGTTTTGAAACGAAGTTCGTCTGGAGGTCGAGCTCTTCTGGGAGAAACTGTGAATGATTTGGTTCCGTTATGACCGGGTGGTACTTAAATTATAATAATGTGTAGAATTGTAAAAGACTCGTTCGGGCTTTTCGTCGAAAATTACGTTGTGGGTATGATGGTGGAAGGGGATGAAGAGGATGAGAGTGAACCATGACCGTTTGTCATGCAAATGCATACTTTCCGCCGTTCACGGCAGAAGTGGAATAGTAATTTGAAAAAAAAGAAAATAAAGAAGACGATCTACCGTCTCCCTTTTCTAATTTATCCGAAACGTGAGGAAACCAACAGAGGGATCACGCTGGGGGTGAAAAGAAACAGCAATATCCATTAACGAGTGGTAAATGCTCGCCTTTTTCTTTTCAGGAAGAAAGGTCAAGAAAATACAACAATAAGATTCTTGGCAACTTGAAATTTTTAAAGGTGCTTCATTTTTGTCTCGTTTTATAAAGCAGGTCGATTGAATGTGACTTTTTCTTTTATGTAACTTATACCACAAAAAAGCTTTCTCATCTCAATTAATTTCTATACTAAGAGAAAATGCACGCGCGCAAGGCGCGCTTTCACGTCCCAGTGTTTTATTTCCTAACATTAAAAGTATAAACAATTTGGAAATCTATTGTTAAACAATTATTTTTAATTTAAAGTGTTTTTCAAATTGTTGAAACAGTAATTAGTAATTTTGAATGCGAAGTTAAAAGTTCTTAGAATTGAAATATTTTAAGTCCGAAGCTCTCAAAATCGAAAAATTTCAGACTAAAATTTTGACATTTGGACAATTATATATTTAGAAAGAAGTTAAACTTTTATCATTTATAATTCGAAGCGTTATAAATTCAACAATTTTACTTTGAATTAAAGAATTTCCAAAATGATCAATTTCGGATTAAAGTTTCGAAAATAGGACAATTTAAAAATGTTAAAAATTTAATAATTTCAAATTAGAATTTTGAATAATGGATCATTAAACATTCACAAAATAAAATTAAAATTGTATTAGTTCTAAGTAAGAGCGTTCAAAATAGAATAATTTAAAACTAAAAACTTTTTACTTTTAATAACCTGGAACTTGGATTTACGAGCAGTTTGGGGCATTGCTTGCAGTGGCCTTAATCTTAAATGCAGACACTCCAAACGTAAACAGGAAAAGCCGCTGAACGATTTGTTAGGTTTGAAAACATGACGTAAACTGATGCAACTGACAATCGGAAAGGACGGCCCTCGAGTCGTTTGTCACGCTTGACTGAGCAGCCCCTCCCGCGCTCAACACATCACAAATTCCGAAGCCATCAGTTCTAGGAACGCCGTAAACTCGAACTCCATTAATTAAAAGTAAAGATTCTGAAATTCTACAATTTCAAGCATCAATTGAAAAATCATATAATGTTAAAATCGATAATAAAACTTTTCTTCACAGTCATTTCCACAGTTCAAAATGGAAAACGTTTTTATTATAAACCGTATAACTTGAATTATTAAAACTTTTTATACTTAAATCCTTAAAAATGTGCAATTTACAATTTTAATTGACAATATAAAACTTACGAAAGGGGAAATTTTCAAATTCAGCATTCAACATGAAAATTCAGAACTCCATAATTGTAACCAATCAAAATTAAAGAAATTATTCAATTACTGAGGTATCGATTTTAGATACTTTAACTTTTTTTTCTTTTTCTATATTAAACGACATAATTTTTAACTTTCTAATTTCAAATCGTTTAATTTTCAACGCTTCATTTAGAATTGTTATTCATTCTTGAAATTTTCGATATGATCCGAATTTTTAAAATCGAACAATTATAATTCTTTCAGTTACAAATCACTTTTTTAATTGAGTTTAAAATTTTCAATATTTTGAAACATTTTCAAATGAAAAATGAGTTCAATTTGAAATGTCTGGGTTTAAAATCTATTCTGGAGGCATTTAATTCAAAATTTCTAAATAGTAGAATTTTTAACCAAAAGAGATCAATTCTGGACCAAAAATATAACAGTAGACTTTCTAATTATAACGTCTACTGTCATTAAAAAAAAGGCCTTAAGAAATTCCCGCCTTGCATTCTAGAAAAGCCTCGGCGGCCCATGCATTGACCACTATCCTAGCAAGGGAGTTGTTCATCTCCGGAGAGTCGTGGGATCGGTACCTCTAGAGAAAAAGGTTCTTTAAGTGTTTAAAGCTGTTTCTCTTGGTGGTTCGGAACCCACCTTAAACAATAGGCTCCCACCCACAACCAAGTAAGTGGTGGGGGGGGGGGGTGTAAAGAAATAGGGAAGAAGGTGCATGAAAAATGTAAACCCTTAAGGGACGCATTAGAAGCTTCCATTCTATTCCAGTAGTAGAATTTTTAATTTAATGGAATTAACTTTCAATTAAAATAATTGTTTCTTCAGAATATAAATTGATATATGAATGGATGATCGTAGTTTTGGAGACATTTGTGTCTTTATGATCCAGGATCTGAAATATTGATTTTAGATTTACCATAGGAAATCGTGCTTCAAACTTTGCTTTATTTGGCAACATTACACTTTTATGTTTCAGAAATTACAGGAAGTGTGTAGATTTTGTATTTGAAGACAAAATATATATATAACAAGTGAGCTTATGGCAGTCTACAACATCAAGTCAGTTTTTCTCCAGAAGCAGTTTTTCAATTTATATGCGAAACATTTAGAGAATACACCAAACTCTCGCTTTCAGTCAAGTAGCGGGCGTTGCCTTTAAATAGCCTTGGAATGATTTCGGGGGGATAGTAACGTAAACAGTGAGAGCCGCCTGACTCGTTTCCAATTGGAATATATATATATATATATATATATATACCATATATAATGTCGCAACCGCTCTCGCCCTGCTCCTCTGAGAAACTGGTGGAGCTAGCAGATCTAGGAAGGCTGCTAGGAACGGGGTGACTGAAAGCGAGAGTTTGGTGTACCTAAATTACAAATTTATGATGCCAAGTATCAGTATTTAATCATATAAATTTATTTTACTTATATGATTACCTACTAGGCAGTCTGATAAGTGCCTGAAAATTCTAAGAAATGGCATTAGTATTCACTAATGTGAACCATTTTCGTCCAGCTTGATCCTTCAAATGACGCCTGTCAAAACTTCAACCATTTATGTTTACGCATTTACAAGTTACAGCACTGAGAAGCGACTAACCTCCGAGTTTTTTTTAATATGGAAAAATCTGACTTTCGAGTTTTGATCAAACACTACTATCTTCGAAAGAAAACGATATCCGAGACCAAGGCTAAGCTGGATAAGTATTACCCGGACTATGCACCGTCGATTGGAACGATTCATAAGTGGTTTACCGCGTTTCGTTGTGGCCGTACGAGCACAGTTGATGCTGAACGATCTCGGCGCCCAAAAGAGGTCACTACACCAGAAAATGTCGAAAAAATCCATGATATCATGTTGAATGATCCCAAAGTGAAATTGAGGGAGGTAGCTAATGCTGTAGGCATATCATTGGAACGTGTGGGCAACATCATGCATTCAGTTTTGGGCATGAAGAAGCTCTGCGCGCGATGGGTGCCACGTTTGCTCACAGTGGACCAAAAACGAATTCGTGTGACAACTTCCCAGCAGAATTTGGCATTATTTTCGCGTAAGCCGACCGAGTTTTTGCGCCAATTCATAACCATGGATGAAACCTGGATCCACTACTACACTCCTGAGTCAACGCAAGAGGCAAAACAGTGGGTTCCACCGGGCCAAACTGCTCCGAAGCGTCCAAAAACGCAAAAATGGGTCGGAAAGGTTATGGCCTCCGTATTTTGGGATGCACATGGCACAATATTCGTGGACTATCTTGAAAAAGGTAAAACCATAACCGGAGCATACTATTCATCATTATTGGACCGATTGAAAATCGAAATCGCCGAAAAACGACCGCATTTGAAGAAGAAAAAACCGCTTTATCATCACGACCTGGCCCCCAGCAACTATTTCTTGTTCCCTAACCTGAAGAGATGGCTCACCGGTAAGCGTTTCTACTCAAATGAGGAGCTCATAGCTGAAACTGAGGAGTATTTTGGAGACCTTCCGATCGAGTACTTTTCGGACGGTATCAAAAAGTTAGAAAATCGTTGGACTCGCTATATCGACCTAAAAGGAGAGTATGTTGAAAAATAAAACCGACTTTTGCCAAAAAAACGTCTCCGTGTTTCATTTTTCAGGGACTTATCAGACTGCCTAGTATATGTAATATTTTAAAAGGAAAATTCATTTTTAAAGGAAACGTTTACTTTAAAATCTGAAACATAAAACTATCTTCGATGTTTCAACTGAGATTGTTAGTAACTCTGAACGCGCGACTATTGGCTCTCGCGGTTTGCGCTGAATATTGTATTTACCACGCGCTACGCACTCGATCTTTGTATTTCCTCCGACATTTGTGCGCAAACCTTTTAAAATTAAAGTTCAATAAATCGAAAACTGTAAGTTGGTTATTGTGAATTCGCTTTTGTTAAAGCTCCTTCGACTTTAACGAAGATATTCTCATCACTCATCTCGTGCTTCACACTCGATTTTATCTAAAATGTAAACTTTTCCACACTATGTGTAACCCTTTTATATCAAATGTAGATTATATTTACTATTTCGGCATCTCAGGCTGGTACTGTGTATTCAGATATTGCAAAATAATGTAAAAAATTTATTTTTAATGATAACTTTAATATTTGCTCTTTATTTTGCACTAATTTTTATTCTCAGCTACCATGAAAAATTTATCATTTTAATTAATTTATATTATAATAAACCATAATATGTATTTTTATTGAAACATGCGTATTTTCATTATCTTGTTTTTAAATTTTCAAAACGGTGCGCATCATATACAAGAAAACAATTTTCTCATTTAACTTTTTAATCCAACTTGTGTCGTTTTTCCATATATTTAATTTGTTTATTTTCAATATTATTTTTTACGATTCAAACAAAACATACACATCCTAGCCTAAAGTGGCTCGAAGAACATTTTTAGATATAATTTAGGCGAAAAATTGTATTAGTTAAAATGTTATTGTAGTTTGTGTCGTTTTTCCAAAAAGTTACATTTTTTTCATTTTGAATGTATTCTTATAACAAAACTTTATTACAAAGTAGATCCTTTTTTAATGCACAATTTTTAGTCATTTATGTGTTTTCGTATCTTGCATCATTTTTTTAAAGATTTGATTTTTTCATGTCAATGTTATTAGTGCTGCCGTCGAGCGAGGTCTCGACGTTTTCGAGGCGAGACAAGACGAGCATTACGTGCTGGCTTGAATTGATCGTCTTGTGTCTTCCTTAAAAATGCCTTGGCGCCTTGAATTTGCACTGCCAGCTGTGGAACACCAGCATTGAATGAAAATGCCGTAGTCTGAGACTCCACTCTCCCTGAACCTTTTCAGCGTTGAGAGAAAATCCCGTAATCTGAGACGCCAACCTCCCCGCAGAGCTGCCAGATCGGGGATGAAATTGACCACCACCATACCTTCCGTTTGGGAGCCGCAAAATAGAAGGTGCATGATTACCACTGTACCATTGCCGATCTGAAAGCTTCGGAAGACTTCGGTGGTCTTCTATTTATATCTCGATCCTCATTTGAAAGAAATGGAAGCAATTGGCGAAT
>NC_046659.1:95032975-95039955 GCF_010883055.1 Belonocnema kinseyi | reverse complement strand
TTTATAATTACATACAAATATCGTTTCAGAAACAGTCAAACTTTAACTCGAGTAATTTCTATTGAAGCTTTAATTTAATAGTTTAACTAATCTACAAACAGTTAAATTTTTAATGTTTCAAAATTTTTCGGTTTTCTAAATTTCAGTCTGAAACAATTCAATTTAGAGATTATCCAATTGAAAAACATACATTTAAATTTTGAACGCATTCAATTTATTTATGATTATTAATTTTTTATAAATGAACTTCCAAGTTTACAATTCTAAATTTGAAGACTTGAACTCCATCGAGTTGAAAATTATTCTTATTGAATAGTTAAAAATTTTGAAAGCTTTGAATTTTTATTGAATCTATTTTCAAAACTCTAATCTACAAACATTTCAATATTTAACGTTTTCAAACTTTTCTCTTTTTTAAATTTCAATCTGAAGCTTTACAAAATTTTCAGAGATTTCAAAAGATTTTAAGTATTTTAAATATTTGAGGATGTTTTAAAAGATGTCAAGGAATTTTCAATTTATTTTTATAATTTATAGAAATTTCAAAAAATTAAAAAATTTTTAGAAGGCTTATTTTTTAAAATTCTAAAGTAATTCAGAAATCCTAAACAACATCCTAGGCATTTCAAAATATTTCGAAGGATTTGAAAAATTTTAAAGATTCCAAAGAATTTTCATTGATTACAGTAATTTAATATGATATTTTGAAGGATTTGAAATATTTCAGGGAATTTTCAAAATTTCAAGGAATTTTCAAGAGCTTTAAAAAAATTCAAGAGATTTCAAAAGATGTTTAAGGATTTTAAATATTTGAGGATGTTTTAAAAGATGTCAAGGAATTTTCATCCTATTTTTCTAATTTAAGGAATTTCAAAAAATTATAAATAAAGTAGTTTAAAAATCTTTTAAAAAAGGTCCAGGTATCTCAAAATATTTTGAAGGTATTGTAATATTTGAGAGTATTTAAAATTTTTTTAAGGAATTTTCAATTGATTACCGTGATTTAATCTGAAATTTTTGAAAGATTTAATATATTTTAAGACATTTTAATAGATTGAAAAGAATTTTTAGTTTATTTCAAAATTTAGTATGAAATTGTAAAAGATTTAAAATATTTTAGGGTATTTTTGAATTTTCAAGGAATTTTCAAGAGATTTCAAAATATTTGAAATGATTTTAAATATTTTTAATTCATTTTTATAAATTAAAGGAATTTCAAAGAATTTTGATAATTATAGCAGGGTTGTGAAAAAAACTCCAAATTACCTTAAAAATCTTTAAAAGATGTTAATATTTTTCAAAATATTTTGAAGATTTCGTAATATTTGAGAGTCTTTTAAAAGGTTCCACGGAATTTTCAATTGATTACAGTAATTTAATATGAAATTATAAAGGATTTGATGCATTTCAGGATATTTTACTAGATTCCAAGGAATTTTCAATTGATTTCAATAATTTAGTATGAGATTTTAAAGGATTTAAAATATTTTAATGTATTTTTAAAATTGCAAGAAATTTTCTAGAGCTTTGAAAATTTTTTTAAGATTTTAAAGTATTTTAAATATTTTAGGATGTTTTAAAACATTTCAAGGAGTTTTCAATTAATTTCAATAATTTAAAGCAATTTCGAAAAATTTCAACTATTTTTTTCAATTTTTCTGGTACAAGGTCAAACTGTTTTGTTAAAAATGTAGTTTTTTTGTTGATGATTTATCAATTTAGTTTAAAAAATTTCTTTTCTGAAAATTTAACTATTTTGTAGAATTTTTGTTTGTTTTTGTTTAAAAATTAATTTCTTTTAACTACAAGAAAATTAATCTTTTTTGTCGAAAATTTAACTATGATTAAACATTAATTTTTGTATACGAAATTAGACTAGGTGGAAAATAAATTTCTTTTGTGCAAAATTTATGTGTTTATTAAAAATGCCTTTTTTCATATACAATTCAGCCTTTTGGATAAAAATTTAAATATCTTATTTAAAACAAATTTAACAAATTTTTTTAAAAAATTTGTATTTTATTCCAATTTTGTTTGCAGAAAACTATTTATTTTTTGTTGAATGTTTAACTATTTCTATTAAAAGTTAGTCAACTATTAAATAAAATTAATGTTATATTTTATAATTATAATATTAACATTAATAATATATTTAATAGTAATAATATTCATACCATATACACCTAAAAAACATAACTTCAAAATCGACTCATGTAAGAAGTGAAGAATAACGCGAAACATTAAATTCGCCAATTTCTTCCATTTCTTTCAAATGGGGATCGAGATATAAATAGAAGACCACCGAAGTCTTCCGAAGCTTTCAGATCGCCATTCATCGTAGAGCAGAAAACTGAAGTCGAATCGTGCATTTTCGGCTCAGACACGAACTCACAGTGGTAATCATGCACCTTCTGTTTTGCGGCTCCCAAATAATAGGTATGGTGGGGGTAAATTTCATCCACGATCTGGCAGCTCTGCCTCCCCGGCCCTTCTCAGCAGGGGTTTCTTCTCTGTAAGCTGGAAGAATATACGCATCCATTTTTTTTTTAAGTTTTTGAATTAACGATATTCTAAATATAATATTCGGAATCTGCAAGTTTTCACGATTCCCGGGATATGTAATGTGTCTAAAAAAGTTGAAAAATTGAACAATTGAACGAACTTACCTATAGTAAAGTTCAATCGTAATTGTGCGAGCTGCCTCGTCTGAATAGATCACATTATGTAGTAACGCAGTTACTGCTCGATCCGGCACAGTTATTTTAAATTTGAATTGAAATTTTTTGCCCGCCATGCTTGTACGCTAGATGGCACCATACTCCGTCTTCCCGAGACTCTTCATTATATTTTGAAGCAGGTTTAAATCGCAAAGCTACGAAAAACTAAAAAACCTTTTTACCGTTTTTTTATATGTATTAGGGTATGGTTTAAAGTTGGAAATTTTATTGGTTGAGTGGGATCTATTCGGACGAGGCAGCTCGCACAATTACGATTGAACTTCACTATAGGTAAGTTCGTTCAATCGTTCAATTGTACTTCGCTGCCTCGTCCTCTAGATCACATTATGTAGATGTTTAAAGCTAAAGGTCGCTGTGATTTTTATATAAAATCTCACATTTTATTGTTATACCAGAGTTAACTCATTATTGTAGATACATGTTATCCGCTACCTAAAAGAACTGCAGAAGCGAAATCATTTTCTTAGGAAATAGGACGATTATAAAATCGAGCAAAAACTCGAATTTTTGAACCAGCCTGCTGCTTGTCGAATTACCTCGATGGAAGTTCCTCTACGAGCTGCAGCAGATGTGGACGCATGCCTTGTGTTATGGCCCTTAAATATGTTCGTGTCAATACCGCTTTTCTTCATGCTTTCCTTTATCCAACGGATTATGGACTGTAAGGTTGCCTCGTGATAAGGTTTATTGAAAGTGAGAAATAATTTGCTCATATTTTCTTACCGAAGGGCAGACATTCTTTGAATGTAAGTTTGGAGTACTGAAGCTACACATATCTTTGGGTTCTCCATGAAGAAGGGAATATTAAGCACAGGTTGGTTTATGTTACGACCTGTGGTTTTTATTCTATCTGGTATTATAATTTGCATTAATTTTTTCCTTGTGTGTATATTATTTAACTTTATTTTCGCGAGTGTTTGAACGCGCTGAGCCGTTACTAATGTCAGTAGGGTAGCTAATTTTTTAGTGAGTCTTTCCAAGGGAAGGTTTTCATTCGGGTCTGATTTTTAGAAAAACCTCAGAACTGGCTTAGGGTCCCATGTAGTTGAACACCTGGGCTTTTGTGGCTTCAAAACTGCTACTTCTTTAAAAAATCTCGATGCAGCTGTATCTTTTCCAAGTTCATTTTCCATCAGAAGGGACAATGCTGCTCTATAAATGTTTAAGGTGCTGTAAGATTTTGCATTTCCAAAAACTTTTGTGAAAAATTGGAGAACAGTTTTTGTCGACTTTTTGAACAAGGGAACTTCTTTTTCCTGGCAAAAATCCCACCATGATTGTATGGCTTTGCCATATTGTTTTAGTGTCCCTTCAAAGATGGATGTCAGCATTATCGTTGCAGCCTCGTCTGCTGCTCCTCTTGCTCTGAATGCCTGCCTGATAATCGTCCCGCTACCAGGGAAAGTATCGCCCACAGCGGGTGTGTATCTCTGTAAGGACATGTCAAAAACTTTTATTAGCTCTAAATCTTACGGGCTCGATTACCATCAAAGAGATAAAGGTTGGATACCAGGGTTGGGTTGGCCAGAGTGGCGCGACTACAATCCCCTCTGCTTTATCTACTTGGATTTTTCGTAATACTCTTACTAATGTGGAAAAAGGTGAGAAAGCGTAAAAAAAATGACTGGTCCAATTCATTGTGAAAGCCATAGGACCAAAATTTTTCTTGATTTCTTAGAATGCCCAGTCTACGAGCTCCCACTCTGTTTCACTCGGTACGACTCTTGATTGCTCATCAGCTTCTACATTTTCTTCCGACCTTAGGTACGAAGCGTGAACCCAAATCTGTCGCCTCTCGCGCCACTGCCAAATGACTCTACTGAGCTGTGTGAGTTTTGGGTGCTGAATACCCCCCCCCCCCCATTCTGTTCGCGTATGAGATTCCTGTCGTATTGTCCATTCTGAGAAGTATTTCATAATTTTTAGTTTCAGTTGCGAAGCATTTAACCCAAAAAATTCTGCTTTGAGCTCTAGATAATTTATGTGGTGCTTTTATTCTTCCTGGTTCCACCATCCGTGGGCTTTATGACCTTCACAGAAAACACCCTATCCAGTAAGTGATGCATCAGTAAATATTTCTTTCGCGTAGATTTCCTCTCTGATGGGGTTACTAGAATGTTGTATATTATCGAGCCACCAGCTGATGACCTCTTTTGCCTTGTCTTAGAGTATCACTGACGAGTTAAAATTTCCATTGGACATTTTAAGTGCCAAATATTTTTCTCTTTCCAGCCTTTTAGTATACAGCCATCTGTATTTTATTGCTGGACATGCTGCGACGAGAGTGCCTATAAGTTGTGCTAGCTCTCTTATTTTCGATTTGCTTTTAGCCTGAAAACTTCGTACTAACTTTCTGCTAGATTCTTTTTCCTTTGAGGTAATCTAATACAGAATTTTCTGCTGTCTAAATCGAAACTTAAGAAGTTACATAATTGTGAGGGCTTAAGCTGGAATTTTTTTAAATTCATCATAAAGCCTAGCGATTCGAGTGTTTTTTGAGCTATTTTAACATTTTTCCTACATTCGGTTTCAGTTTGCGCAATAAAAAGAATATCATCTAAATATATGACGATAGTAATCCCTTTCTGCCTTAGTTCTTGGGCTACTGGCTTTAGAATTTTTGTGAATGTGTACGGTGCTGTACAAAGCCTAAAGGTCACGCAATTAAATTCATAGATCTTATTATCGAAAGAGAATCTGAGGAATTTTCGATCATTTCTTGCTACGGTTATTAAAAAATATGCATCTTTTAAGACCAAATAGGCCATATAACAGTCTTTCGTCACAAGCCGAAGGGCTGTTTTTATGTCCTCGATTTTGAAGTTAAGTGGGTCAATAAACTTATTGAGTGCTTTTAGGTTAAGTATGAACTTGTCACTTCCATTAGGTTTTTGCCTTAAAAAATAAGGAGATAAAATTTCCTCCTCTCCACTGCCAGGAGAGGCTCGGACGGATTTTTGTATTGGTGTGGTTTGCTGGAAAAAGGCAACCTATATGCTTTTATTGATTCTAAAATGAATCGTCCGAAGTCATTTCTTCCCAAGACTTTTCATAATACTTTAGACGACCTGAAAAACTTACCTCTATCTCCTCGTGCTGTATCTCCTGTCGCTGGTTCTCGAATAATGACGCTTCTGCCCTCCTCTCCTGCTCGATGAACTGTTCTTGGGAGTGTCCTTCCAGTTTAAATTGGAGCCCGAAGATCTAGGAGTTCGTGCGTCTTTTGGAGGCGACTTTTTCGACCTCTTTAGCTGTTTTTAGCTTTTCGGCGAGTGAATTTCCAAAAAACAAAGTGTTGACTTCCGTTTGTTCAGACACTGTTTTCAGGACCGGGTCTAAAGCAGAGGAGTTATGAAGGCCCGTCTTGCCATCGATAATTCATACTGTAAATCTGTAAGGATCTTTCCAGCGTCACTCACGTTATCAAAGAGAATGTCTCTTGATAGTTATTCCCCTTTTAAAATTTCAGTAAATCCTTGTCCAATGGCACTTATACCTGTTGCTAGTTATTTTTGATGTGTGACCCTAAAGTCATCTTTTTTCTTAGCTGTTGATTTTAGCCGAATTTTTGGATTAAGGGACGGAGCATCCATCATAGCGCAATTTTTTTCTGGTGGATATTTCACCATCAGTACTTTAAGTGAATCTTTTGGCAAGCCCGATTTGAGGATTTTTGTCCATAAATCTGCAAATGGGTCAACAATTGACGGAGACAGCACTGCTTCTTTGAAGGTATTCTTTTTCATTCGGTCCAGTAGAGGATCTACTTTATCAACAGCCTATTCAGTTTTCTTATCTCCCTCTTTGTTGCTTTTTTCAGTCTTACCGACTGAGTTCTCTCTATCGGAGCTCGCTTTGCTTCTCGAGCTGCGATTTTTAGATCGCGATCGACTTCTTAAGTCGGATGAATGAGAACTGCCGCTTGAGGATCTTGAACAATTTTTGATAGACTCTTCCTCACGGTGTCTCGGAACAAAAAAAAAGTTTGCCTGATATGTCGCTAAAAAGTGAATCCAGGGATGCCTTCGCAATGACCCTAGGTACTAGAAAATCAACTTGCCAAAATGGGATCTGATCCTTTTTTTAAGATATTTATGAAAAAAAAAATTAATTTAAAATATTACTAAATCAAAACAGATATCAATGAATACAACCTGAATCATGCGTGAATTTAACTTTTTTTATGATTATTTACACAAACGTAGATTGAAAAAATAATAATCAGTATCAAATAGCATATTA
>NC_046659.1:95030633-95032875 GCF_010883055.1 Belonocnema kinseyi | reverse complement strand
TACGAGAATATTTTATTACCTAAAGCTACCAGAATGAATAGTGAATCAACGGTTGGACATTCAATTTGCAACTGCTACATATGCTTGACTGGTAAAGCAAAGGCCATAACATCATAAAAGGGCGAAAAGATGTAAGTACAATAATAAGTTCTTCAAACGGATTGTATGGATAAAAAAATTCGACAGTAACTACACTTCCTAAAATCAAAATCTATTAAATCAAATACAATAAAAATTTGTACAGTGTGTAGAGGTGATATCCATAAGGGTAAGAAGCATAATTGTAGTACGCGAGATCATGTAGCTCGAAAAAATGTGACGAAAATTGTAGATAAACTGTCAGCTAAGCAACAAGAATGTATTGCTTCAAAAATTATTAGTGAAAAAATTAAAAGTGATGGCACAGATTCCCTTACATTAAGTACTCAGGGCCGTAAGCGACGTATATTTTTGAAACAAAAAAAAACAGAGGTCGCAATTTCTCTAGAGCATCTAGATAATTTTCACACAATCACTGGATCTTCAGTTCGTCATATGAATAGATTAGCTAGTTTCATCCGCCATTCCGCTGGTAGGAAGTCTATCCCTTCTCATTATTCACAACACCTTAGTAAACGAACTAACTTATTAGATGATATCTATGAAATTGGCACATTTGAATTTGATATTAAAAATTCCAATCTAAAAGAAAATAGAACTGTAATCTGGGCTGATGCTGAAAAATTGATAGAGACTGTGTTAATTGAACGAAATTTTGTTGGTGACTACTTTGTCAAAGTAATGGCAGATGGGGTCAAGGTTTTTTCAAAATTTGCATGTCAATAATACCTCATAACCAAAGTGATAGCGAATCTGAAGATGATATTCCCAAAAAAAGAAGAGTTGTTTCTCAAAATAGTGTTAATTCATCAAGCCCAGAAACAAGCGTCAAAAGATTAATTATGCTATGTATAGTACCTGATGTTAAAGAAACTTATGAAAATGTAAAACTTTTATTTGATTTAATTAAGATGAATAATATTTCTTTCAAATTTGTTTCTGATTTTAAACTGCTATTAATTTGAAATGGGCAACAAACGGCCACATCAATGTATCCTTGCCCCTACTGTTTTGTCAGTTTACATGATCTCAGAAAGAATTTTGATGAAAATGATGTGCCTACAGAAATAAAAGTGTATCCATTGAAAACATTCGGGGATTTAAAACAGGATTATGAGAAATTTTGTGCAGCCGGTAAAAAAAAAGTTATCTAAAGATTGCCACAGTACTGTGAATGAGCCACTTTTTGAAGAAGATGATGATTTGTTGATTCTTGAAAAATGTGTTATTCCAGAGCTGCATATATTACAAGGGTTTGCTAATCATTTGTTTTGGGATGGTCTGGTGCACGTTGTTGGTAGAGAAAAAGCTCTATTGTGGCCGTTAAAACTGAAGCTAGTTTCAAAAAACCTACCATGGAGAAGTGTTTGAAGGTAACACATGCAGAAAACTTTTACAAGAAACTGATAAACTGCATGATCAAGAAATATATGCAGATGTCGGTCCATTTTCTGTAATACCTTATGTGACTGCATTTAAAATAATGAATAAAATTGTAAATCTATGTTTCTCTGTAACGAGACATGAGTCGGTTGCAGAAATAAGCAAACTTCTCAATGAACTGCACAAATCATTGCTAAGCATACAAACAACTGAAACACTTAAAATACATGTTCTTCTGCAACATCTCACTCAATGCTTAGAACTATTAGATGGAACGCAAAGTTTAGGTTTATGGTCTGAGCAAGCCGGAGAGGCGGCTCATAGATAATTTCTTAAGTTTTGGGAAAAGCGAAAAATCAATCTTATAACTGACTCTTCTTATCCACAAAGATTGAAAAATGCCACCGTAGAGTTCTCATCCCTTCATATTTGAAAGGAATTAAAAGTCACTATATTTTTGTAAAAACAAAAAACTTTTATTTATTTTTTATGAGTATATTAAATTGTAATTTAATATTTTTCGTTCAATATTTTATGTTTACATTGTTATTATTTTTTGTTAATACGTTACTTTGCACTCATTATAATTTTTTTCTATGTAAAATGTAAATAAATAATTTTACATAATCTGAATTTCGTGCTGTATTTACGAGGGTATTTCAATAAGTCCTTAGAATGAAGTATAAAAACAATTTTTTTTGGGTAAATTTTTTTTTATTTTTCAACATAGTCTCCTTGGAGCTCTATACACTTGGTCAAT
>NC_046659.1:95028993-95030533 GCF_010883055.1 Belonocnema kinseyi | reverse complement strand
TTAAGGAAATATGACGTGGACTTGGATTATAAAAAAAGTGTTCAGGGTTCTCCTGGCCTAGTGTCAAAAATTGAAAAAATGGCATTTTTCAAAACTTTACTATTTTTTTTTCTCAGAAACTAAGGGTCAAAGGTAAAAATTACTAAGAACCTTTTCTTTTAAAAATCTGATGAAGAAACCGAAAATATTTTTTATTTGCCGAAAAAGTCAATTTTTCTATTTGTTATTAAAAAAAAGTTAATAACAATTAAACGACCACTCGGGCGACGAGCCACCCAAAAAATTTGGATTCAGCGGGTCGAAATACATAAGAAAAACCTTGGTGGCTGCATCCTAATTGAAAAGGCCACCAGGGTGTACCTGGCTCCTAGACTATTGGGGGCTTGAGTTTCCTCCGGCAGATTTGGATACTTTCGAACCATTTGGGATAGAGGAATAAATTAAAGCTCTCATAGGATGATTGTGGATGTGAGTAATTACGCAAATCCCAATGTTGTAGTAATAGATAATACTTTATTTAAATATTTAAGAAATAATTTGTCATAAAAAACTGTAAGGGTATTAATTTTAAAAAATTGCACATTTTTCTAGTGGATTACGAAAGAAGACTTTTAATTTGATTATAATAAAAATACACACGAGAAATCTCTGCATTAGATCAAAAGTTATATATGCTTAAAGTAAAGATGTTGCATTTTTTGAAATACAAAATACACAATTAAAATGCGCATAACTTCTTCAGAATTTTTTTTTAAATTAATAAGAAAAATATGTAGCACCTAATTTCATAAAAAAACTTATTTAGGTTCCGAGAATTCTGTGGCTTCAAGCAAGAAACTAGAAGCTGTTTGATTTGAGATGGAATATGTCTGCTTCATACATTAAGCGTATTTAATTGTACTTAATTGTAAAAAGAATCCTGAAGAAGCTGCGAAAACTGGAAGAGGAAGTTAGACGTGCCAAGAGACGCAGGAAGCGTTCAAGTTCGACATCGTGCAGTTCATCATCCAGCTCATCGACGGGATCTCCGATCCGCTCAAAGTCCAGGTCTCCTTGAAAAAAGGACGATGCGCGTTATCCGCGAGAACCGTCACTCCTCGGAGGAAAAAAGACCAGCGGCGGTGCGCGTCGCTCGAGAAGCACGTCACGCCATCGTTCAAGCTCCGAATCTAGAACCCCTCGCGAAAAAGGTGGTGCGCGTCTTCTGCGAGAAACGTCACACCCTAGAGGACACGGTATCTCGGAACAAAAAAAAAGTTTGCCTGATATGTCGCTAAAAAGTGAATCCAGGGATGCCTTCGCAATGACCCTAGGTACTAGAAAATCAACTTGCCAAAATCGGATCTGATCCTTTTTTCAAGATAATTATGAAAAAAAGTTTTTGTTGAAATATTATATAACAAAAAGGATTTTCATACGAGGGTAGTTCAATAAGTCTTTAGAATGACCAACAGATGGCGCGCGAATCGCTACAAATCATCTGTTTTCAGTCAGCACCACTCCCGACTAGATATATGGTGCAGTCACAGTCCACATCTTC
>NC_046659.1:95020810-95028893 GCF_010883055.1 Belonocnema kinseyi | reverse complement strand
CAACATGTTCAATCTATGAAAAACATTTTTTTACTGCAATCCCAATATCCAAAGAATTGTATTTATTGACAACGAAAAATTTCGAAAATAAGTAAATATAGGAAAAAGTTAGTCGCAATAGAAGTAGCAATAATGTTGATGCCATTGCGCAACGAAATGCTCGCCGAGGCGCGAGTGACGTAGGGATAGACATACACGGTCGGAGGTAAAAATTACTAAGAACCTTTTCTTTTAAAAATCTGCTGAAGAAACCGAAAATATTTTTTATTTGCCGAAAAAGTCAATTTTTCTATTTGTTATAAAAAAAATGTTAATAACAATTAAACGACCACTCGGGCGACGAGCCACCCAAAAAATTTGCATTCAGCGGGTCAAAATACATAAGAAAAACCTTGGTGGCTGCATCCGAATTGAAAAGGCCACCAGGGTGTACCTGGATCCTAGACTACAAGACAAGGCCAAGGCAAGGCCTTCAATTCTCAAGGCCTTGCAATTTGACCGTCTTTCTTTGCCTCGAAATGCGAGGCCTCACGCTATCCTTCCTTGCGTTCCTCGACTTATTCCTTGCCATTCCTCGTCTCGAACGGCAACACTAAATGTTATATTTCGCGCTTAATACACAAACTACTCCTGCTATAAAAAGTGAATAATAATAACAGATTTGTAGATCTTTTATGGGTACACATTTTTTATCCGTTCATCTTGTGTCATATCTTGCATAGTTTGACCGCTAAATGCAATTTTTGATTTTTCATTATTTTTTGTGCCGTTAAAATTAAAATTTGCGATGTTTCGAAATAATTCAAAAAGTTGTTACGATAATCTTGTAGAGCTTTCAAAAAGTAACATTTTTCTTGTATTGATTTTTTTTCATATCGTGCGTCATTTAGCTTAAGATTTTCATTTTCGTTCGTATTTTTGAATTTTGCAAGTGCTATAACTCTAGTAATTTATTTGATCAAAAAAAGTCTTTAGAATAAAATGTTCGCATTTTTAAGTACTGCGAATGACCGTACAGAGAATTTTTGAATTTCGAAAAAAAGTGGACTGTAAATTTCTCAAAACGCGCTCACTTTTTGAATTTGTATCCAAAATGTCTGGCTAATGAGCTCACCTTTAGTTTTCGACATTAAAAGAGTTTACCAAAGGCCAATCTAATAGATTAATTTTTTCAAAAGTTTGTGTGCTCACAGATAGACATACAAACATACATACAGACATACATACATACATATAGGCAGCCATACAGACAGACACATTCGTAAAAACCTGTTTTTCGGATTCCGACAGTCTCAAACGTGGACACTTGACAAAAAGGGGGGGGTCAAATTTTACACAAATATAATAACCTCCTCTGATGAGAATGTAATATACAAAATTCCAGGCTATTTTTTTGTTTACTCTCGATATTCAAAATTCTAGACTAGTTCCCGGTTTCCCGGTCAGTAGCCACCCTGTTAAGGTAATATACTCATAATCTAAAAAATGGATAAAATCAAGACCGTAAAATTGAAAGTGGAAGAAAAATTCCAAATTCTAATTAACAATCATGATAAAAAATAAGAATATTTTTAATTTTTTGTCCAAAACTGAACTAGAGGTTTTCGTCGTAAATAACGATAATTATATGGTAAGAGAAACTGTAGCATTTGTTTGCGAAGAGTAAATCCCACAAGTACGGTAGAAAATGCAAGCATATACATATAATAATAATGCACGAGTTAACCCGAATGTAAAACATCTCCCACACTTAATAATCCTCAAGAGGGTTCAACCCCATTTTTTTCGTCAGAAGATGAGTAGAGTACAGTAGCCACGCATCATGAAACGAAAAGTACAATTTTCGAGGGTCGTTTCAAGGATACGAGTACATGAAGTTGATTAACGAGCAGTCTTTCATCGCTACTTCCTTGAAGAGCCAAACAGCCAAAAGAATATTGTGGATCCACTCTATGTAGCTGTAAATGGACCTGTATTTGGATTTGTACCTTACACGATCTTGAATCAACCTCTAACAGCACTCCTGATCATTTATCACCTAGTTTTTCACGTCAATGTAGTGAATTTTTAATAGCAAACGTAAGATTTCACTTTCTCCTTTTTTCGCAATTATCGACTTTATGTAACTTGTCAGGGTTACTACAAAATTCTAATTTTGAAATTACCTGACTTTCCTGGACTTTTCTCTACGCGAATTTTCATGATCCCTAATCTTTAGAAATTCTCATCGCGCGCGGCTCGCTTCGCTGGTTACCACATTTGTGAACAGACCTTTTAAAATTATAGGTCAAGTTGTGAAAGCTGTAATTTGGTGACATCAACAACTGTAATTTGGTGATTGTGAATTCTCTTTTGTTAAGGCTCCTTCGCCTTTAACGAAGATATTCTCATCATTCATCCCGTGCTTCACACTCGATTTTGTCCAAAGTGCGAACTTTTCTACATTATATTCAACCCTATTGGTATTATATCAAATGAATATTATATTTATTTCTGTACCTCGAGCTAAAATTGCGTATGCAGATATTGCAAAATAATGTATAAATATTATTTTTCATTATTACTTTAGTATCTGTTCCTTATTTTGCAATAATTTTAATTCTCAGCTGCCACAAAAAATGTATCATATTATTATAATTCAGAATATGCATTAATATTGAAAGAGACGTGTTGTCATTATTCTGTTTTTATAATTAAAAAACGTGCGCATGCTATAAGAAAACAATTGCGCTAATTAACATTTTACTGCACATTGTGTCGTTTTTTCCAAGAACTTAATTTTGTTCAAGGTTATACTTTACGATTTAAACGAAACATACGCATTCTATCAAAAACTGATTCGTAACAAATTTATAGATCTTCTTAGGGTGTAAAACTTTTGTCTATTATTGTTTCCGTACCTTGCGTTGTTTTTCCAAAAATTTGATTTTTTGTGATGTTATTTTTCAAGATTTAAACAAAAACAAAGCCTTCTGAAGAAATGATTATTAACCATTTTTTTAGCTCTTTTTTGGTTATGCAACTTTCGTCTATTTTTTTCGCATCTTATATATGGTCTTCCAAAAAGCAATGTTTTTCTTCTTTTTCCTTTATTCATTTCATGCATTTTTCACTTAAAACGTTAATTTTCGTTTATTTTTTTTTTAAATGCTATAACTCTGACAATTTTCTTTTTATTTAAAAAAGTTGTACAAATAAATTGTTTGGCTTTTTGAGTACAATGTATGTGTATAGCCACTCATAGAATTTTCGAATCTTGAAAAAAATGGTCTTACCAACTTTAAAAATGTTCTAACTTTTTTAATTTTTATCAAAAATAGCTGCCTAACAAACTCGCTATTTGCCTTTTACATACTTAAAAAGTGCGCTGAAAATCACAATCTAGTCCGAATAGTTTATCAAAAGTTATCCGATATACAACGACAATGACTACGACAAAAAGATCTAAAACCAATACTTTCTCATTGAAATGAGAATGTAAAAATACCAATTTTCTACAATATAAATAAATTTGTCCGTCATCGGGGCGAAAACCCTCGTTTTCGCTCCGTCCGGGAGGAGCGAAAGCAAGCAATTCCACGCCTGTAAGGGGGGGAGGGACGTTCGAGGCACGACGAAGGGGTTCTCCACACACCAGACCCCCTATCGCCCACCGCCCACCCTTGTTTGCCCCCAAACCCTTTTTGTCCTCATAGAATCCAAGTTGCCAAATTTTTCCAGTTCATACTGATCCTGCAATCAGTTATTTCAAAGGTTACGATTTCCGCTTTGTATATTTGAAACCGCGAAAACTCTCTTTCGCTCTGCTGTCGGACAAAATAGTATGTGGATCTCAAACAAAAACGGTCGCTTGCGCCTTACATGAAGTTAAGCACCGAGGAGAAACCAAGGTGCTTAACTTCATACACGAAACGTCAAAGCCCGTTTTCGCTCTCGATGAACGATATACCATTTTAATCGAAAGCGATACATTTTCAGGCCAAAATTGAACGTTGTCAGTTCAAAAAATTAATCTTCAACAAAAAAAAACACCAAAACATATTCAACAAAATAGTCCAATTTTTATTTTTAAAAATGATGCTTTAACTACAATCTATCTGCAACATAAAATTATTTTTTAATCAAATTGTGGAACTTTCGACCCAAAAGATGAATTTTTTGCCCGAAAAGACCAATTTTCAACAAACTACACGAATTTTCAACTAAAGAAATCATTTTTCTACCAAAAAGGCTTAATTTTTAACAAATCACATGAAATTTTAATGAAATAGTTGAATTTCCAACTAAAAAAATTAATGTTGTACTTAGAATGGAATAATTACATTTTCTGTCAAAAAAATTAAGTCTTAACACCAAAAAACCAATTTTTTAACAAAATAGTTAAAATTTTCCGCAAATTGCATAAATTTCCAACAAAAGAGATCACTTTTCTATCAGAAAAGCTTAATTTTAAACAAGTTACATCAAGATTTAATGAAATAGTTGAATTTTCAACTAAAAAAGATCAATTTCTTACCAAAACAAGCTATTTTCAACCAAAAAGATAAAATGTTCAAAAAATTAATTGTCTACCAAAAATATGATTTTTCAACCAATTAGTGGAATTTCCTACAACAAAAAATTCAATTTTCAACAAAATGTGGGATATTCACATTTTTAGTTTTAAAAAAAGAACTTTCAAGAAAAAAAAGGAACTATCAACAAAATCTTTTTGAATTTCCAACCAAACAAGTGAATTTTTAAGAAACTACATGAATTTTCATGCAAGAAGAATAATAAACTAAAAAAGATCAATATTTAACTAAAAAAGAGGAAATTAGCTATAAGATTTCGAAAGACGTTACGATCCTAAAGCAGTTCTCATAATCTCATATTCTCATAAAATTATAAAGGATTTCAAAGTATTGCAATTTTTTTTAAATAGGCAAAATAAAATAGAATAAAATAGACTTTAATTATAATGGGTCGGAGCTTTAAACAAAATATATTATAAGAGACTTCTCTTTATGATATCTCAAAGATTACACAGAGATTAAAAAAAAAATGTGAAGGGAAACATGAAATTTCGTAATATTTAATAAACTTTCAACCGATTTTAAAACCGAAAAAAATGCGGTCACATATATATTTAAAATTTTTAAGCATAAATCATCAACATTTAAAAAGTTAAATTTCTTTAAAATTAATTTGTAGCGTTTGTCGCTGTGTCACGCATATTTAATTGAAAGTTCTTGTGGATTTGCTTCCATTCCAACTAACCGCAAAGTTTTTAATTATATTCGCAGTCCGAAAGCCCGTAACAACGTAATGTAAGGAAGGAAGAAATAAAACAGACTTCCACCCAGGACACGAAAATTAAATTTGTTTTTCCAGTGAGTATCGAGTACACGAAGGCGTCAATATTAATCTCAAGGAACTGAACGGAATCCCAAAGAAGCTAAGAAGACAACTTTTCAGCGACATGAATGTTCCATTGGAATACAAATAGAGATCATGAAGGAATTCTTATTTCATGTTCAGTATTTTTCAAATATATTCCTAACTTAATTTCGGCACGGAAAACTCATCGAGAAATCACTAACAAGAATAGTATTATATTTTCCTTATTTATAAATGTAAATTTAATCATTTAGAAGCAGTAAAAATTACAAATCTTGTCTAAAATTCTATAAAGAATAATAAAAAATTAGCATTATTTTCCTCTAAATCTAAATTACTGAAATTCCACTAATTTAGATTTAAAGAGTTGAATTTCAAACATATGTTACAGAGAAGAATTATTGACAGATGAATGCCTTACATTTAAGTAGTAAAGGTCGCTTTTGTTCAGACACAAAATGAGACCAAAGTTATGTGAACAATTTGTACATTTAAAGAAAGCCTTAGAAGATAAAAATGTACTAAATCTAAAACAGTAGAAATATTTTCAAATTCAATTCAAGTAATCAAAATGGTATATTTTAGCAATAGAGATTGGTTTTTTAGAATGCCAGTAAAAAATAAATGAAATTTTAGTTGAAAATTCCATCTTTTAAAATCCATTAAGTTTCATAAAATGTTAGAAAAAAAACAATTTTACGCTGAATCTTCGTTAGTGCACTTTCACTCATTACTAGGAAATTCTACTTATTCCACAAGAAAAATGTAAGCCACTTAAGATTAGTAAAAAATTACAAACTTCTTAGTGATAATATATAGATTTATTTAGGGCTCGATAATGTATTGATCCCGCGCTACGCGTGCGGTCTTTGTATTTCCCGCAAAATTATGCACAGACTTTTTAAAATTAAAGGTCAAAACATCAACAAATGTAATTTGCTCATTGTGAATTGTCTTTCGTTAAGGCTTCTTCGGCTTTAACGAACACATTCTCATCACATGTCTCGTGCTTCACACTCGATTTTGTCCAAAATTTAAACATTTCCACATTATATTCAACACTTTTATGTAAAATGTATTGTATTCTTATATTTACCTTCTCATCAGAGAAGGTATTAGATTTGTGTAAAATTGGACCCCCCCCCCCCAGTTTTTGTCAAATGTCCACGTTTTGAGACACCTTGAATCCGAAAAAAATGTTTTTACGAATGTTTATGTACGTATGTCTGTCTGTCTGTTTCCACAATAACTTTTGAAAAAACAAATCTATGAGATTTGAAATTGCATTTTAAAAAGATCTACAAATTTGTTATCAATCACTGTTCGATAGGATGCGTAGTTTTGGCTTTAATCATGAAAAATATCATTAACTGTCTCGTGTGGGGGGTTTCAAAAAAAAGGAATTACATTCTCATCCATAATGAGAAGGTATTAGTTTCATGCGAAAAATATCTTTCGCGGATTTCATCAAATATAGACATTTTAAGGCCCCCTGAGTCAGAAAAAATAGTTTTTACGTCGGTGTCTATCTGTCCTCATTGTTGTCGTTGTCATTGTAGAATGTGAACACAGTAACATTTGAAGAAATTATTCGATTGGATTGTCATATGGCACACTTTAAAAGTATATGAAAAGAATGATGGAGTTGGTTAGCCAGCTTTTTTTTTTGACAAAATTTTAAGAAGAGTATTTTGAAAATTTTTTAGACCACTTTTTTTAAATTTTGAAAATTGTTTCGACATCTATTTACAGTACACAAAAATATGAATAATTTATCCCAATGACTTTTTTTATTTAATAAAAATGACCAAAGTTATAGAATTTTCAAAATCCTGAAAGCAACCGAAAATGAACATTTGAAGCCAAACAAAGCGTCATATGGGAAAAAGTCAATTGAAGAAAAACTTTACTTTTTCAAGGCCATAAAAGATTATTTTATTAACTTTTTCATCTTTGTTACAAAAAAAGCGAACATTCAAATTTTGATCGCAAAAAATGATGATTTATTACATTCTCATCAATAATGAGAAGGTATTAGTCTTATGCGAAAAATCACTTTCACATATTTCATCAAATTTCGACGTTTTGAGACCTCTTGAGTAAGAAAAACAAGTTTTTACGCCACTGTCTGTCTGCCTGTTCTCGTTGTCGTGTTGTGTGGTGTTAGCTCTCTGTATACCAGGTAACTTGCGAAAGACTAGTCGGATTGGACTTTGCTTTGGCACACAGTTTGAGGAAGCAAAAAGAATGCTCGAGTTCGTTAACCAGCCATTTTTGATCAAAATTCAAAAAGTTATAACCAGGAAAGATACGAAAAGAGATAGATCAACAAACATTATGCAGCTAAAAAAGATCTACAAATTTGTCATGAATTACTTTTTTATATGATAAGTAGTTTTTGTTTTATTGGTGAAAAACAACATTGAAAATAAAAAAAAACTCAATTTGTGTACAAGCGATAAAAGCTAGGAGAATCCCCTACTAAAAATTCATATATAGGTTCCTGTACAGGAACCTATATGTTTCACCTACAGGTGCCACTTATAGGAAATGACATAGGATACTAAATAGGATCCTATATAGGTTTCTGAATAGGACCCTATATAGGGGCCATTCACAAAATACGTGATACATTTTTCAAGAACTTCTGACCCCCTCCTCCTGCGTGATTCTTTTTCCATTGGTCTTGACATAGATAATGATA
>NC_046659.1:95019680-95020710 GCF_010883055.1 Belonocnema kinseyi | reverse complement strand
ACAGCTGCTTGAAAGTAGTACCTACCATCGAAAGTTGTAGCGAGAACAAATAAAGTAGTAAGGGCAACTACTACCAATCTTGCGAATAAAAGTAGTAGCCTCTACCGCTTTAATAGCAGCAGCATATATTACAAACTAAAATAGTTGGGCCTACTACTTTGTTAGTTGTCCCAACCAACTAGTTTTTTCAGTGCAACGAAGAAGTTAATCGCAAAAAACAAGAATGATAATAAAAAAAATTATAAAAACAAGGCAATAAGAATTAGTATGTTTCAATATCCATGCATATTATGAATTATAATGATATAAATTTATTGAAGTGACACATGTTTCAGCGAATCCAAAAATATAATATAATGCAAAATAAGAAACCAAAAATGAAAGTAATCATGAGAAATACAATTTGCGCTTTATTTTGCAATGTCTGGAAAAGTAATATCAGGCAGACTTACATAAAAAATGTATTTATATTTGATATAAAAGTGTTGAGCATAAAGTAGTAAAGTTCAAATTTTGAACAAAAGAAAGTTCACAATCACCAAATTACAGTTGTCGATCCGTTGAAATTTGATTTTAAAATATCTGTGCACGAATGTGAAAGGAATTCAAATACCGAGCGCCAAGTCCCGTGTAGAAATTTTGAGCGGGTTCGGGCCGAATTCTGGCAGGGTTGCCCTGCTTGTATTCGGAATCTGACCAGGCTGCCCGGTCGAATTCTGGTTGGTTTCGTCACGCTGCGCTGGTCGGATCCCGGCCGGGTTACCCGATCGGATCCCGCATACAAATAGGGTAACCCGGTCGGAATCCGACCGGTTTTTGACTAGGCTCCTCGATGGCATTTTACTGGAGCCTTTTAACCACACCGAACATATTCTACCAACTGGTAGAGATAAGAATCTTTGTCAGCACTTACTTCTAACTGTAAAGCATTTCAATTTAAGAACTGCATTCATAATAATAAATATATTAAATACAAACATTGATTCAATGTAAGTACTAAAATATAGGTTATGATTCTTAACTTTCTGTA
>NC_046659.1:94996834-95019580 GCF_010883055.1 Belonocnema kinseyi | reverse complement strand
GCGTTTTTAGCATTAAAGACTCCGGATGTCGCCGAATCTTTATCAAGTGCAAGCATGATAACGTAATTCAAAACCTCGTTCAGAAAAAGTTATTTCTCTTCTGATTACGTTTTTTGGTTATTCAAGACAATATATAAATACATTAAAAATAAACAAAAATCATATCACAAAAAATAAGTATAATTTCACTGGGAAACTATGTTTGAAAATAAAAAAGAAGTTGGTCAACGATTTCGCAGTCACGGCAAGTCTTTCGCCTGTCAGATATTTACAAACGACCCACTTACGGTAGTCGTTTGTGGATATTTCTTAAGATGTTTTTAAGGTTATGATACTTCTATTACGCACCATTTTTGGCCCGACTGGCTACCGATGGGAACTCGGTCAGATCCCGGCCGGGCAATTAACAAAATAGCATCTCGGTTTGACCCGGTCAGATTCTGGCCAGAAACCTTTTTCTGGTCGGGTCAAACCGGGCTATTTCTACACGGGGTGCGAAAACCATCAGGTGGATGTTTTGAATTTTAATTTTAAAGGATTGCGTAAGAATATGCGAAAAATACAAAGGCCGCGCGCGTAGCGAGAGATAAATACATCATCAAGTGCGAAGCGCGAGAACCAACAGTAGCACGTCCTAGGCGAGCTCAAATTCACGAGCAAAAGAGAGCCGCGCGGTAGCGCGCGATGTGAGTGTTTCCGCGCAGCGAGCAGATTTTTTATTTCGTGATTCCAAGAATTTAATACTTATATTCTTAAACTTATTTTTTTACGAATAAAAGACAATCTACTCGTGATTCCTAACAATGATTATTAAAAAATATGTCAATCTTTTTTGGCTGAACAACTTTTGTCTATTCATTTTTCTTTTATACCATGTGTCCTTTATCCCAAATTTCAATTTTTCATGTTTAATGTTTTTTTTTATTAAAACTAAAACTAAGCGTCCTATAACAAAATTATTTTACAAACTTGTAGCTTTTTTTAGATGAGCAACTTTTGTCTATTCATTACATTTTTTATTTAATTTTTTACCATAAAAATCAAAACTACACGCTTCATCAGAAAATAATTCATAGAAAATTTGTAGCTCTTCTTTAGGTGAACAACTTTTGTTTTATTATTTTTTTATTCCTAGCTGGTGCCTTCCAGGCCGACCACACGATGTTGGAAAGTGGTAAGTGATTTGACCAAAATTATTTCTGTGGACAGTCACAGGAGTGCCCCCCCCCCCACAAGAGGTTGGAAAGGGGTTGGGGTTTGGCCAATATTATTTCTGTGAACAGTCACAGGGGTGCCCCCCCCCCCACGAGACGTTGGAAAAGTGATCCATAATAATTATTCAGATCTTTTTTTTGTGCATAATTTTTGCAATTTCATATTTTTTCGCATCTTGCATTGTTTGACGGCAAAAAAAAAATTTTGCATTATTTTTTTAAGATCTAAATATGAAATTTTGACTTTTCAAACAAAAAATTAAAAAGTTGTTATAATCTTGTAGGGCTTGCAAAACAAAGTTTTTTTGGAAATGCTATAATTCTGTTAATTTTCGATTTATTGAAAAAAGTTGTTTGTATACATTATTCGAAAATTCGAGTACTACGAATAGCCGTATTTAGAATTTTTAAATCTTGAAAAGAATGGTCTCAACAATTTTTAAAACACGTTTTTGTAAATTCCAATTTCAAAAGTGCCCCGGTGACTCGTTTTTTGAACTTAGAGGGTTCATTTTAGGCTGAGATGTCTGGCATTTATCCGGCCGTATGGGTTTATACGTAACTTCATAAGGATTATATCTAAATTATTATCAAAGTGATTACAAACCTCAGAGCCCAAAATCTTCTCGAAACATGAGAAAAAAAATGATTCCTCAAGAGAATATAGGATAAAGATGTGAGTAAATTCTTTTTGTCCAACGTGCACGATAAACGAGACTGCCGCATCTGTCATGGTTTCCAAGAAAAAGTAAAAAATTTGATTGTAAGAAAAAAGAGTTCTACTGCTTACAAAAGTTATTTAGCAAGCATTATATACTTACAAGATATGTTAATTATCAAAGTGCAAGTTCAAAAAAAATCGCAACAAATATAAAGGTGGGTTTTTCAAGAAAATCGATTTTTAATTTTTTCAGAAAAACCACTGCAAGTTTGTTAATTTGAACCTTTTTTCATTTTTCCGGCAGATTTTGAAAGAAAACGATGAGCGCTATTATAATCAAAATTAAAATAATAAATATCTTAATTAGGCTAAAAGGTTATAGAGATTTAAAGAAAACAATTGGGTTTTTAAAAAACAAAACACAAAATTCAAATACGCATAAATTTTTAGAAATTTTTTTATTTGCAAATCGGAGAGATATGTATCGCCTAATTTCCTGATTTGAAATACCTGATTTGAAATAGATTCGGTCAAACAAATAGTTGAATTTTTGACCCAAAATATGATAGTAAACTTTTCAATTAGAAAAAATTAAGTTCCAACCATACAGGATGAATTTTCAGTCCAAAAGAATCAACTTTCAATTCAAAAGGGGATTTTTTGTCTTCAACCACATTTTTTTGAAATTATATAGCATATTCCGATTAACAAGTTAGTATAGGGAGAAACGATTCTAAAGATAACTATGGAAGTAGCATTGAAATATATCGAAAAAATCACTGTTTTCGAATTTTCAAACTTCAAAACATTTCTGCTAACGGAAGATATCGCTTAAAAATTTTGTGAAAAAAACCCCGTAGTCTTTATTTATATATAGAATGAGATATCTCATATCCTGATAAAAAACTCAAAAAAAATTTTTTCCCCACCCCAATGCTCAACAAAACAGTTAAATTTTCGACCAAACGAGAAGAATTCGAAACGAAAAATATAATGGTAGACCTTTCAAGTAACAAGAATTAATTTTCAATGAAAAATATTTGAATTTTCGTATTAGGCCCTATTAATAAAGTTTTAACTTAAGCGAAAAAAACGTAAAAAAAAAGTGGAAAAATGAAAAAGGAGAATTTTCTTGAAAACAATGGAAAAAATAGGAATTCTTCAAAAAGACGGAAACATTATAAGGTCATAAATTGTAAATATAAATCCTAAAAGATTCTTCTTTTCGGCTGAAAGATTCAACTATTTTTTATACAAAATCACACCTCACTCTGTGGTCTATTATTGGTAACATTATACTGTTGCGTCCCCAAAATGACGGGAAGTGGGTAAATTTAATACTTGAAGACAAAATATATAACACGTGATCGTATAACACTTCTAATCAGTTATTGTCAAAAAGCGGTTTTTCTATTCCTTTTTCAAAGTAATTAATTAGGAGAGGTCAGCCTACAGTAATCATAATTCTGAATACTAATATATCTCAAATAATTAATTTAATAACAGTGTTGTATTTAGTAACAGTGTGAGTGATATACATTTTACTATATTAAAATTAAAATTAATTATTTTACTTATATTTGTACTTCAAATAATTCTTTATCTACTGTACTCTCTAAATCTGATTCACCAATAAGTATGTATATCGCTAATTCAAATTAACGTATATGCACTGGCAAATCAGAGAAATTTAACCGATTACCGATAAAATTTCAGTAAAAAATCTGTACATTTTATTGAAACACCTACCAACAATGTAGAAAATTTTGTTTCGCGAACTCCAATGTCCCAGTTCTTATTTTACTGGAAAAACTCGTTGTACGCTCAAATGAATGACAAATTGCAGATTTTTGATAGAGAAAAACTGAAATTGAGGAAAATTAAGAACTTAAGGGAGATGACCAGAAGCGGTGCATCAAATACTACTATAAATAATAGCCGCGACTTATTGGCCTTTCGAGAGGATACTTGAGTATAAGTCACTATTTACCGATACTTCCCAACTGAAGTTTGTAGACTGTCCTCAATTTAAGGCATAAGTACGTAAGTAAGGTCCAAGTTCCATCTAGAATTCAACTCGTTACCTAAGTCACTCGAACACTTGAAATCTTATATTGCGAATCGATACTATATCGACGTATATTGACGTTTAAATAAATTCAAGTAGCCTTGTCGTGAAAACAGCATAATTAAATTCAAAATAAATCTTATTTATCTAAACACACACGAAAGTGTTGAAAATAAAAAATTCTGGAATTAAAAATTACAGTGAAACTCTTCTATAGCGCCGATTTTGGGGCTGAAGGTGGGTGGGAACTAACTCATTATAGCCCGCTCAACTTTTCTTTGTTCACGCCTGAGTGCTCGCCTGAGTGACAACCGCAGATCCCGCACACTCCGCGCAGCTCCTGTTACACCTACCTGCGGCACGGCGTCAATTCTCGGAAGGGCTATATAACGGAGGGCTATTGAAGGGTTTCACTGTACTTGATGGCAAAAAAGTAGCGTATCGGAATACTTAAAGTTTTATTTTCTAACCAATTTCTTTTTTGCAGTTTTTAAATTTTCTTGAATTTCAATTTTTGTTTACTCACCTGAAGATAAAAAAGTCTTCCTAATTTGAAATTTAAACAAGAAAGTTTATTTTCAACTAAACAGATCGACTTTCAGTTAAAAAAAAAATTAATTTTTACCCCAAGAAAGTGAAGAATAAAAAAAGTAGTTCAACTTTCAATCAAAAAGTAACATTTTCAACCTAAAAATACGAGTTTTCAATTCAAAATATAAGGGCCAAAAAGAATTTTTTACAATAAAGTTGTATCCTCGGCCAAAACAAAGTAATTTTCAACTCTACAGTTCAAAACCAAATACTGGAATTTTTAATTAAGAAGATTATTTGCTACTAAAATTAACGAATTTTCAACCAAACAGTATAATTCTTAGTCTAAAAAGGGTACATTTTTTACCGAAAAGGGAATAGTTAAATTTTCTTTGGAAAAACAGTAATTTTTAATTTAGAAAAGCTAATTTCACACAACAAATATTAATTTTCTACCAAACTGTTGAATTTTCAAGCCGAAAAGACGAATTTTCTAAAGAAAAAAGTTAGATTTTGAGTCAAGCCATTGAATTTTCAACTGAAATTATGAATCTTTAACGAGATAAATGAATTTTTTATAAAATAAATCAACTTTCAACCAAGGAGCTTCATTGTCTGCCTAAAAAGATGAAATTTCCCACCAAAATTGAACCCTATGTAATAAAGCAAAGAAAATCGTTCGTCACCTCCGCCCCCCCCCCCCCCCCCCCCCTCCTTCACATGCGACGCCTTTCACATTCATTCGTGGGCGAAAATTTTAAGCACGACACATATATGTAACATCAAAGTAAAATCCCATTCTTTGTATTTTTATTTCTAAAAATCTGCTACAAGTTTGAGCGCGCCTAGGGCGCGTGACGGTTGGTTTTCGCGCTTGAAAATACATTTATCTCGCGCTTCGCGCTTATTAATGTATTTAACATTGACAACTGTAATTTAGCGATTGTGGATTATCTTTTGTTAAAGCACTCGATTTTGTCCAGTATGGGATATTTTCGACATTATATTTAACACTTTTATATAAAATTTGTTATATTCCCATTTTTGTTTCGTCTCCCAGGTCGTTTTTCTAAAAATTTAATGTTTTATTTTAAGGTTATATTTTACGAATAAAAGAAAATCGATTCGCGTTCCATGCAAAATTATTATTGAAAAATTTGTCGATCACTTTTGGCTGAACAACTTTTGTCTCTTAATTTAATTTCGTACCTTGTGTCGTTTTTCAACAAATTTAATTTTTAATTTTTAATTTTGTTTTTGTTTTGCGGATAAAACAAAAACTACGTTTCCTAGAAAAAAGTGATCTATAAGAAATTTGCATTTCTTTATTTGCTACATAATTTTTGTGAATTCATCTTTTTTTGTATCTTGCATAATTGGTTGCTTTTGTTGGGTTTTGAAAATAATAAATCTGTTCATTTTAGTTTTATTGAAAAAAGTCGTTAGGAGAAACTGTTCGAGTTTCCGAGTACTATGTATAGCATTACATAGCAATTTTAACCCTAAAAAAATTAGCCTCAGAAATTTTGAAAATTCTCTAACTTTTTTAATTTTTATTCAAAATAGTTGGCTAACGAACATTACGTTCAGTTTTCGATACTAAAAAAGTGTACCAAAGGATAATCTAATAGATTAATTTTTTAAAAAATTATCGTGCTCACAGACAGGCAAACATCCATATAGACACATTCCTAAAAAATTTATTTTTCAAGTTCAGAGGGTCTCAAAACGTGAACATTTGACAAAAACGTGGGGGGGGGATAAAATTTGACACGAATACTTTATCTGATGAGAATGTAAAAATATTTGTAAATGTATTTACATTAATCAAAGTGTGATCAAACGAATTTTTCATGTTTGCATTTTCATTACAAACTGTAGCACTCTGAACGCTGAAAGCAGCAAGTGAGAGAACGCATTCATTGCGCACGCGCGGAATCAGGAAGCAAAGAGGAAAACTCGCTGCTGATACCTACTGTCAGACTCCAGAGCTGTTTAGAAGTCGAAAATCAAATAGATCTCTCTTTCTATCTCCAGACGTTAGAAAAAGAGGTCCGTTCAATTTTCGACTTTGACGCGGCCCCGGTCACACTGCTGGACGCTTGTCTTGTTTACAGAACCTGAAAGTGCCTGTGACTACCTCACAGAACCTTATAATGGCCATTTTCTAAGAAGCAAGAAGCCACAAATAACAAGTGTATAGAAACCGGGACATTGTTTTGTTTCACGTGAAGTGAGTCGAACCAGAAAAGAAACATTGTGCACAGCAGTCGCAGAGATAAGTATATTTATCAGGATAATTATAGCACCATCATCTAGATTTTAGGATTGTTTACTTTTGGCGTGTTTGGGACTTTTGTGTTTATTTTCTTTTGATTCGCTTTAATAGCATGCAACGTGACTTTAGAAAACTTTTAAATAGGAATTATAATACTGACTTAAAATTTATACGGTGCAATAATAACCATACAGAGGCTACGGAGTAATAAGAACAATAAAGATTTCCGTGAAGTAAAATAAAATGTTCGGAACTGTAGAAAGCTAAATATATGCATCCTTTAATTTTTTCTGAAATAAAATAATATTTCGACAATATACAGAGAATGAAAGAAACATTTATGTTACATATCGGTTACATCGTTACTTTGTAAACAGAGGTCCTCAAGGCCTGAGAATCTCGAGACAAGTTTCATTGTCGAACCAGAAAAGTGAAGTTTTCACCAATCACGAAGCTAGCATTCTATCAGTTCTCTCTTGTGGTTGGTAGAGAAACCGGAATCAACTCTCCCTTAAGGACCTTTAATGTAACCTCAAAGCAACGGGTATGCAACTTTATATGTCGTTTATTGTTAAAAGTTATAATTAACTTAATTTATCAGTTCCAAGAGTACGAGTCTCAAAATGTACCAAGTGCATATATTATTCAAAGGGTGCATATGTTATATCGTTAAAACCAGTGCCTGCAAAGTTCAGGCAATCACAAGAACGACAAGTCAAATTAACCTCCAAATGTCAGGTGCTCACACTCTGCTCACTCCCTCGTGACTTGGCGGGATTTACAAACAGAAAATATTTAAATCTTGAGAACTTGATCATTGATGAAAGTTTTAATTTCTAACCATTATTTAATTTTAATATTCAAATAGTGTATTAATAAATGTAATATGCATATCATGTAAATAGTGTAGTTATACAATATCGTATTTTTTAAATACACATTCATTGACAGTGAAGTTTTAAACTATTAAGGACATAGCTACATGATAAACATTTGTTTTGCAACAACTGGCTCCTCAAGAATTGGGATATCTA
Organism: Belonocnema kinseyi; assembly: GCF_010883055.1. Taxonomy (NCBI): domain Eukaryota; kingdom Metazoa; phylum Arthropoda; class Insecta; order Hymenoptera; family Cynipidae; genus Belonocnema; species Belonocnema kinseyi. Next base: position 95,011,794 of record NC_046659.1, on the reverse strand, counting down.
GTTGAAAAATTAGGAAATTAATTAAATGGCACCAATGACGTGTGTATGGCCTTAAATTTCTGTAAATACAAAAAATTACAAAATTGAATTTTGTTTGTAGTCCCAGAAATTTAAGATCGTTCCTTCGTAGCGTTCGTACCTTTTAATTATTGTCCTAAACTTTCTACTTGATATTTCAATCCGTGTGGATCTAAGTTGTTGCGTAAAAAATGTAGGTAAAGTTGAGATCGGGAAAGTTTTACATGGCCTTATAGTTGATTGCCAAAAAATAGGTCACTTTAAGTACCAGTCTTTTTCTACTTTTGCTTTGAGTAATAACTTTTTTTCTAAAATTATCGCAAGAAAGTACTCAATAAAGGTTAAAAAGTTTTGATCTTAAAAAGTTAACCAATTTCGAGTAAATCGTCCAAGAATTTTTAGGTTACAATTTCGCTGGTTTTGAAAATCAGTTTTCGTTAGCGATTGAAAATGTAATTTTTAGTTTTTCGCTAAAATAATAACTTCGCTGGAATTTCAATTACAGATTTTATTACTATATTATAAAATAAGAATTTGAAAAAATCTTTTTATCATAACGATTATTTGATTTTTTCTTTTTCTGTCAATACTGTCACCCTTCAAATAAAAAATTCTTAAATAATATTAACACCATGTTCTAAATATTTGAAATTCACAGATATCACTTATCATCAGCTGAAAAATATAAAAATCAAGAGTAGAGTTTAATATTTTTGGAATAATGATTTTAAAAATCACTTCAAATTCTGACTCATAGTTTTTTTCTTGACACGCTGCATTACTATATTTAGTTAAAACTTGAAAATAATGATTCGAACTATTCATAAAGTGCGATAAAATAGTTAATTTTATATTCACGAAGATTTTATTATGGTTGAAAATCGATTATTCAACGTTGATTCCAAACAACAATAACTAATGATCAATATTTTTTCATAATCCTTTTTATAAGATGTCGGGTAACGTTCCATATTAATTTCTCATACTATAAAAAATATTTTTAAATTTTTTAATTGATCACTTTATTTTCATACTTTCTTGGATTTTGCTGAATTGGAGAAATATATTTTAGGCGGTTGAAGAATTTGTTTGTTTTCAAAAATGTAATGTCTAAAATGGTCAACTTTTTGGAAATCACCCTTAAGATCAATCCAGAGGTTCAGAATAAGATTTTAGTTTATACTTATTGCATTTGTAATATATATTGCAAAAATACGCTTATATTTATAAATGTGTTATAAATTTAAAAAATAATTTCATCCTAATTGTTTGTAAATAACTGTATATACATGTCTGTATATTTTTAGAGAAAGACGATCATGTTTACATGATTTGTATTAATTTCTTAGCAATTTTTCATTTTTAAGCAAAATACAAGCGCCGTTTTTTCTAATGTAAAATTTCTTTAATCAATGCCTAATTAAAGCTGCCTGTAGAAAATATTCCTATTTCTATTTCGAGAAATATTTCAAAAAAGTAAATCTATTTTAAAAGTACTCATAGGAATATATGCAAATGAGACCAATAAACTCTTGTATATCGAGCTTATTTATTTTTAGGTAGGGTCGATAGGGGTAAGTGATACACGGGGCTAGTGTGATAAAAAGAAAATTTGGAATACACAATCAATTTGTTATTAACTTTTCTTATTGCAAAAAAAAATTATATCCCTTATCATTTGTAGAAAAAAGGTTGCTGTTATTATTTATTGCTTTAAGGTCATGTGACGAGGGGGTCACGTGACCAGATTTCTACCTTACCATCACTTTTTTTATTTCCAAACTTATTTTCACACGACGCGCCATATCGAGTTGAAAATTTGGGATAATAAATAAGAAGCACTGAGAAAGGTGGGTCTGGTCCCGAATTTTAATAATTATGAAAAAAGCAAACAAAATTATTCACAACAAAATTTTTTTTCATAATTATACAAATTTAGGACCAGGCCCACCATTCTTAGTGCTTCTTGCTTAGTATGCCAAATTTTCATGTCGATGTGGCATTTCGTGTGATAATAAACTGGGAAATAAAAGAAGTTCCGGTAAGGTAGGAATTTTGTCACGTGACCCACTCATCATATGGCCTTAATAAATTATTCTCAAATAAGCTGCGGAATAGACCATTTAAATATGACAGAAAAAAACTATTCTATCAATTATTATCAATATTGTGGTAGCCTCGTCATCCTAATTGATTTTTCTCTCTTTACATGGTTTCTTGAGAGTCTCCGTCAAATTTCTCCCACACTGAGACTACGAGTGGATCCAGAAACATCATTAAGTGTGACATCACGCATCTAAAGAAACAGAATCATTCGCCTGTGCAGTTAAATGATCAAATTAAGACATTTTGCAATAGAAAAACTATGGCCGCCGGTGAGGAATCGTGTAGCGATGTGAACTCCGGTGACGAATTAAATGAAGACGAAAATCTGGAATACGCGACTGACTGTGATATGGAATCCGGAGATAGCCCAGAGCAAGCGAACGAAGATAACAATCAGGCCTTTGAAGTTCTTTCCACAGAACAAACTGTCCAACATATGGTCAATTCTATTAGAGAAGTAAACACAGTCGTGGGCATTCCAGTGACGACAGCGCGGATTTTACTCAATCACTTCAAGTGGGACAAAGAGAAGCTAATGGAACGGTTTTACGATGGAAATCAAGAAAAACTGTTCGAGAATGCACGAGTTATAAATCCTTTCAAACATGGCCCAACAGGTGACCAACCTTCTCAATGTTCTTCGAAGAGATGCACGTCGAAGACTGAAAAAGAACAGTGTGAAATCTGCTTCAGTACTTTAACAAAGCATATGATGACTGGATTGGAGTGCGGACATCGTTTTTGCATTGACTGTTGGGACGAATATCTAACAACAAAAATCATGGAAGAAGGCGTCGGTCAAACAATTTCTTGCGCAGCACACGATTGTTCAATCTTGGTTGACGATGCAAGTGTTATGCAACTCCTTAAACACCGAAAGGTTAAGCTGAAATACCAGCTTCTCATCACAAATAGCTTTGTCGAATGCAACAGACTGTTGACATGGTGTCCAGCTCCAGACTGTAGCAACGCAATTAAGGTTCAATACCCTGGATTTCAAAGTGTAACTTGCAGATGCGGACATACCTTCTGCTTCAGCTGCGGACTAAACTGGCACGACCCGGTAAAGTGCGATCTTCTGCGAAACTGGATCAAGAAGTGTGTCGATGACTCGGAGACGTACAACTGGATCTCAGCGAACACTAAGGACTGTCCTAAGTGTAAGGCGGTAATCGAGAAGAACGGAGGATGCAATCGTATGTTATGCACAAACGGGAGCTGTAGACAAGACTTCTGTTGGGTGTGCTTAAAATTCTGGAACACTCATACAGGAAACGCTTACAATTGTAACCGCTACGATGGCGATAACCAAGAACTGAAAGAAAAGTCTCGAATTTTTCTTGAGCGGTACTTATTCTACTACAGCCGCTACATGAATCACATGCAGTCTCTCAAATTTGAGCACAAACTCTACGCCAGCGTTCGGCAAAAGATGGACGAGATGCAGGAGCATAGTATGGCCTGGATCGAGGTGCAGTTCCTCAATAAAGCTGTGGACATTCTCTGTCTTTGTCGGCAAACACTGATGTACACGTACGTCTTCCCGTATTATTTGAAAAAAAATAATCAGACTGTGATCTTCGAGAACAACCAACAAGACCTGGAAAGAGCGACAGAGTGTTTATCTGAGTATTTGGAACGAGATATTACCAGCGAGAATCATATTGACATTAAACAGAAGGTTCAAGACAAGTACAAATATTGCGCTAGTCGCAGGGAAGCACTTCTGAACCATGTACATGAAGGTTACGAGGAAAATTGGTGGGACCACTTGTAACAAAAATCTAAAGGAATATCGAAGGCATCCACAGCTGTGATAAACCCCAAATGTCCATACAACGTAAAGGTCGAATAACAAGTGAGTTACAAAGAGAAGCAATAGGACTAGAAACAATGCAGAAAATTCAGATTTTGTACAACACTTTTTGTCGAAATACCTGACGCGTTTCGAATCTATGCTTATTTTGAAACCCAATTTTATCGCTATCATTAAAAAGCGACAAGCCAATTTCACCAGAGTTTCAAGCAATTGTAATCTTTAAATTCACGCCCCGAAACTGAAGAGAAGTATCAAATTTCGGTAGTTTAGGGTTCAGAACATGGCTGTTTGTTTAGTTATTGTACATTGCTAAGTGTTAATTAAAGTATTTTTTGTAGTGAAGTACCGAGGAATCAAAGCTTAGAGTAAATAACGTCTACGCGGAAATAGATGAGTCAATATTTGTAATATTTTCTCATTTTTAACGAATCGTTAGAATAAGTTTGTTCTAATTTTATAAAGAAATTAATTGTATTAACATAATTATAACTGGATGCCTTTATGTTGAAAGAAACTCTCATGAAGAGTACTTCTAAAACGGCCACTCCAGTGTTTGTTGTCTAAACAAACCACTCTGCTTTTTGGGATTTTCCTTTAATTCACTTGAATTCTTCAGAGTTCTGCTGAATTTCTTAAATTCAGAAGATTTCAATAATTTAGAAGCATTTTGTTCAATTCAAAATAATACAAAGAACCAAAGAAATTCAAGTGAATTAAGAATAATTAGAAGTAATATACACGAGAGTGTTAGTTTTAGACTTATACTGCGAAAGAGGTCCTTTTAACACAGAGGGATCGAATAATAATATGTAACACTATATTATTATAAGTTAATATAAATTTCGAACCAGTCTTATTTATATTTTTCTAAATGGAATGATGGGAGATTTACCTCCCAGTGAAGTAATCGTGACAAATTTAAGAGATCACGTCAATATTTTCTCAATGTGCCTTGTGATTTATGAATAAAAGTGCCATGCAATCAAAAGCAGCGTTTTTACATTGAGTTTTTCTATTTTTCAAAGTAACTTTCAGAATACACTTAAAGATGTTAAATTGTTGAATTTTAGTTCCGTTTCTCTTAAAACAATTTTAATTCACATTTTAATTCCGTTTCAATCCATTAAATTCGTCGTCAGTATTTATACTGACATTTAGTGACCTTTTCAATACAATCTTTGCTTAGATTTTAAAATATTTTTGACAAAATGAAAATCTTAGAATATTTCGAAAAAAATAAGATTTTAAAGATTTTGAAATGTTTCAAGAGAATAAAAACTTTCTTAAGATTATTAGAAAAATTTCAGATGATTTTTTATTTTTAAAAAGGAATTTTTTTAAAGTAGAGTAAAAGAGATTTCAAACACTTTTTAAATCATTTCTAAAGAGAATAAAAACAAATTTAAAGCAAAATTTTTCAACTTTGAAAGACTACAAAATTGTGAAGAAAATTCGTGTATTCAAGAAATTTTAGAACATATTTTCTTGATTTTTCAGGATATTAAAAAAATATAAGGATAAAAGTGAATTGTTTAAAATCATTTAAAATTTGAAAAGATTGAAAAAATAATTAAAACCGTGTAGGTTTTTGAAGATTTTCAAAGACAAAAATTAGACGCTTTCTAAGATTTTGCACAGGTTTAAAAACAATATTTTTGGTGATTTAGAATTAAATCTGTTTAAATTTTTAGGATTTTGTGAGGTTTTACAATAATAATTAAAAAAATCTTAAGATTCCTGCGATAATTTTTCATCCTTTTGTATTTTGAATATTTAAAGAATATTTAAAGAGGTTTCCAAAATTGTAAAAAAATGTGGAACATTCTAAGGCAACTTTTTAAATTTTGCGTAGATTTTTGCAAATTTCAATCAAAAAAATTTCTTAAGGTTTATAAGAGAATTTAAAATGATTTTTATTTTGAAGAATTTATTTTAAGGGCATGTGATACTTAGAAAATTGTCGATTTTACCAGTTTTAGGTTCCGACGGCTTTTTTTCTTTAATAATCAATATTTTGTCTTACAAGTTTGGGAACTGATGGCGAACATGCTAACGGACCTCCCCACACTTTATTTGTGTTTTTTTTTCAAAAAATTTTTTGATATTGCTAACAACGTATGTACATTTGGAGGTTATGTATGTTACAATTCTCCTGTGCGTTACTTCCAAACCAGACAATATTTTTGGCCAAAAACTTTGGACTTGCAAATAAACGTAGTAACTAATCTCTCGGAACTAACCCTTTTTGCAGGCAATCAAAAAAGTTTATTTCATAAATAATTTCCAGATTATCGGAAAGGCAGAGATGAAAAAAGACGTAACCTCAAAATAATATATATGCATAAAATTTTTATTTAGCACAATAAAATTTTTTGTTATTATCCCTCAAAAAAGAGTCCGGGGACGTCCGTTATGATATTTTATAGCATCTCCGAATTCAGTTTTTAAAAATTTTCATTTTTTGGGAAAAAACCCGGGAAAACTGTAAGTATCACATGCCCTTAAGAGAATATTTAAAAGGATTTTGAAACATTTCAAAAGATTTTCAAAATTGCTAAAAAAAGAATTTCCAAGGTTTTGAAGAGAGTTAATTAATAACATTTTCCAACATTTCTTTAAAATTGAAGAAAATGCGAATCATTATAAAAGATATTTAGGAGTTTAGACATAATTTAAAAATATTTTGAAAAGTTTTAAAAACATTCAAAATAAAATTTAGATTTCTAAAGATTTCAGAATAAAATATTGAAGCCTTTTACTAATTTTGACAGATTTCAACATAATAAAAAAATTCTTCAATTTCCTGGGGAAATTGTACAATTATATTTCATTTTGAATAAAATTCTCGAAAAATGTGAAATACTTGAAAACGAAAATATTCCAAATGATAAAACTGCTGACAATTTAAAATCCCTAAATTGGAAAATTTTTTATTAATGAAATTCATTACAGTTTATAATATTACAGAATTTGAAAATTCTCGTATTGAAACAATTACAATATTGTTTACATAATAAAAAAATAATTAATAATAAAAAATATGTTCATCAAATAAAACTACTTTATTTGAATAATTATTGAACCCATTTTTGCATTTTTTAGATTCGATAATTTTATAATATTGAGGGATTTTCCCTGTTAGTGTAATTTTATAAGTTTGGGTACTTTATAATTTCTAAAAAAAAAATTTAAACTCGAGTCAGTTTAAAAAATAATTACGAATTTTGGAAAAGATTGAAAATATTTTAAGTTTGAAAGATTTCCGAAAAATTGTATAATATTTTTTAATTTGTTGCAAACTTCTAAATGTCCTTAATATCTTCTTAAACTGACTCCAATGTTTCCTCAAATTTGGGAAAATCTTGTAAAATAAAAAGAATATCTTGAAAATTTGTTAGATTCTTTTGCGACATATCTGAAATCCTAAATAATTTGTTTAAATTTTCTTAAGAATGTTAGGAATATTATATACAAATAACCTAAAGACAAACTGCTAAAACTTTCCTAAAATCGGATTTAAGCTCGAATATAAGTTTTCAAAAACTTTAACAAATAAATAGTTATTCCAATTTTTTGCTTTCAATTAAAAATGATCTTTTTCTTCAAATCATCAATCGATGATGCTAGTTCAGGTTTAATACTTAAAGCGGTATATTGAGTTTTAACAGTCCTACAGTTGAACAAGAAAAAGTAATCTGGTTGATCCATTCAGGAGTTGTTATCATAGCTTCCTCTATATCCGCGGATCGGATTAATCCTATTCGCATTTATATTTCCAAGTCTATATGGAAATGTTAAGACGACAGACATAACAAGAAAAGTAGTGAAGCATTGTTCAGCTGAGGATTGGTGAAACATGCTAAGTGGGAAAACCGAGAACGGAGTATACGAGCTAATTATTAATCACCGAAGACCGAACGAGAAGATTCCGGGGTCTTCTGCGACTGTACATCAGCGGGTGAGGTTACCTAGATCTAGTCTAGAGTTAATCTATAGGCAAAGCACGTCACATACTAATCACATTTGATATTTGACCTGGCTATAAAGTTTCAGCACGACGTTGGAGAGTCCGTCGACTGTGGAGCACACCATTATGCTCTCGAGATCCTGGCCCTATTAGAATAATGGTCGCTTTGTCGAACCTGCAGTCAACAATGGCTGGAAGGTTAAGTAAGAATATTACAGCGTGTTAAACACAGCAAATGCAAATGTCTTTCCGTAATTGTTCATTGTCCTCACTGGCAAACGCGCTACAAAGTCATCCTGCTTTATTAATTTCAAGGGTCTTCTGTTACACGTATTATTTCGATTAGGTCAGCGTATCGTAGTGTAGTTGAGTGAAATAGAGCTCAAAGCTCTTTGGCTATGAAAGATAAATCAAGAATTTCATTTCAACTAGGGTGGCAGGTCAGAGAAAACCTGGAAATCAGGGAATATGAGCAAATTTTGTAAAAGCAGGGATCCAAACGAAACGAAATAAAATACTTTCATCATTTTCGTTCTGTTTCTATACTACCAAAACGTAACCATATTTATTTGATTTAAGTTATTTCAAATACCGAAATTTTAACGAAATTTTTTAATGACGCGTAATTTAGATGACGGCTGCAACAACTTGACAAGCGCTCGAAACCGCGTTATCGACACAAAAAAAGTGGTCGAAACGTAAATTAAAACATACATTCGTATTCAGCTTGACGCGGTAGACAAAGTTTTCTTATGAAACATTTTTTATTCGATAATTATTACTTAAGATAAGCAATAAAATCGTAGAAAATGTTCCGATCAAAAATCGATGTTTTGTAAAACACAACTCGCGATTATTCGGCCGTTTGTTGATAAAAATGCTTGAAATGTGTATATTGTATTCTAAATATATAAGCGATGAATATAAACAACGCACTTTGTTTAAAACGCAAATATGTTTGTTTTTATTTAATAGAAAATTGATTCCGAACGAAAACCACGTTTTGCCAACTTCGACCAGTTGAACAGTTATCAAAAAAATATTAGTTGAAATAACTTGCCGCGAGAAAGTTGTGCACTAGACTTTGAGAAAGTTTTTCGGAAAATTTAAAGAGAATTGGTCTAAAACTGTAGAAATGGCAGCGAGTTGAAGTCAAAACACGCTGCCGCTGGAGCCTTTTGTTGCTCTTTGCCGCTGCTGGCTAGTTGCTTAGGAACAAAGGCCGATAAGCGGAGCACTGCAGCGGCAGCGTCTGTTGACTTCAACTCACTGCCATTTCCACAATCTTCGACAGACTTTCTTCAAATTTTCAAAGAAACTTTTTCAGAGTCTAGTGAACAACTTTCTCGCGATAAGTTACTTCAACTAACATTTTTTCGATGAACGCCCCACTGGTCGAAGTTGGCAAAACGTGGTTTTCATTTGGAATCAATTTCCTATTAAATAAAAACAAACATATTCGCGTTTTAAACAAAGTGCGTTGTTTATAGTCATCGCTTATATATTGAGAATAAACTATACAAATTTCAAGCATTTTTATCAACAAACGGCCGAATAATTGCGAGTTCTGTTTAACATCGAGTTTTGATCAGAAAATTGTAAAAATAAAAAAAAATAAAAAAAAGTAATAATTATCGCATCAAAAAGTCTCATGAGAAAAAATTGTTAGCCGCGTCAAGCTGAATATGAATGTATATTTTATTTTACGTCTCAACCACTTTTTTTTATCGATAGATTTTCTCGGCTGGACAATACTTCCACGCGATTTCGAGCGCTTGCCGAGTTGTTGCATCCGTCATCTCAATTGTAAAAAGTAGTTTATTCGAATCCTTGTTAACCTTATGTAAATATTAAAAGTTGGATGGGTAAAATATGACGTAATAATATTTTCGTTTTGAATTTTGTTCCCGTCTATCAGAACGTACGTAACGAAATGGAAACGAAAGATTCGGTACAGTGAAGTCCTTCAATAGCCCTACCTTCTATAGCCCTTCCGAGAATTGACGCCACGCCGCCGGTAGGTGTAACAGGAGCTGCGCGGAGTACACGCGGTCCGCGGCTGTCATTCAGGCGAGCACTCAGGCGTGAACAAACAAAAGCGGAGCGGGGTATAATGAGTTACTTCCCACCCATCGACAGCCCCAAAATCGGCGCTATACAAGAGTTTCACTGTATTTGTAATAAACAGGCCCTTTTCTAAGCATAAGCCTACTAATTGATCGCCGTTATAGTTTGTTCTTAGATCCCCAAATATACCTAGTACTCTTTCTGTATCAAGATTTTTGATGCACACCCATCCATTCATATCTCCTAGCAGAATTATTCTGCCGCCCTGATCGCAAATGTTTATTGTGTCATTTAAAGTGTCCCAGAAGGCGTCTTTTAGTTCTCTGCGGTATGGACGGAGCACTCTATGATGCACGCTATTACCTACCATGTGATTCACTATCTACTCCTAACCATATTTCAAATTCGCCTGTCAACACCCACAATATTGTGCCATTTTGAATGTTCGATTTTAATTTCCCTAAATCCATATTTGAGTACACGTCTTAAGGCTTTAAATAAAAAAATATTCAATGTTCAACTATTCTAATTTGAAAGAAATCAATATCAAAAGCTTTTAATAGAAAATTCTCCATTACGAATTATAAATTTAAATTAAATTAGCGAATTCAAAATTGTTCAATTCGTAAATTCGTTCATTTATTTAGTAAATCCATTTGAAATTTGAATAGTAGTAAATCAAATTAGGATAATAAATATGAACTGCTTCACTTTCGAGATTTAAAATTCTTAGAGAATTGAGTAAGTATAAATAAAAATATATATACATGAAATATGTTTAAGTCAAAGGCGGCAGCAATTTTTAACTGAAGTCACGATAATATTCTATGTTTTACTATATAATATATTAGTCATCACGGCATAATGATAAAATGGTACTTTGCTTTGCCATCTCTCACTCACAATTTATACTTTGAAGTTTGAATTAATTAACTCTCAAATATATGAAGAGATTTTCCCAATTTATCGAACCGAACGAGTTAATCAAATTGCTATGCTTGACCATCAAATTAATTAACTTGTCAGTCAATCTTCCAACATAGCAATTTAGTGGAACAATTTAATAATAATTTTGTTTATCATACTTCAGTCAGGAAACATAATGGACAATTGCTTTCGAGATTGAAATCATTTACAATTGTAATATTATGAAATCAGTTTTAAAAAAAAACTAAAATTACTTTCATGAATATTTTTTTGCCTAGAAAATTCATAAAATTATTATGAAAGAGGCGAACAAATTTGCACAAAATTTTCTTGATTCTTAAGAAAGTTAAACAGTAGTCCGAAATTTTTAGAAGCCAACAATATACGTGAATTTTCGAGTTTCGTTATATTTAAAATGCATTACATGTGAAGAACACAAAACAGGGCCTAATATTAAAAATAATAATTAGATTATTTTGCATACAGTAATCTAGTGGAAGCTCCTTCAAAAAAGGAACTAATTATAGCTACAGTTGCTTCGTAAAAATAATAACTTGTTCAGGGGCGCACAAATCATGTATGAAAAGTAGCGGTTGCTACCCCAACTGGGGGGGGGGGGGGGGGGGGGGGGGTACCCAAGAGGTTGGGTGGGTGGGGTATGGGTTTGAGTGTGATGGACTGGAAAATGTAGATTTTACTGAAAATAATACTAAACAATTCATGATTTCAAGTAAAAATGAAAAGAAAGCGTTTTTTTTTAAAGAAAATAGCCCGTCGCTACGCCAGTGGCGGAGGGAGTGCGCGCGTCTGAACTTGTTACATTCAAAATTGCATCATTTTCTATTATGTGCATACTATACGCGTTGTGATTAAAGAGTATTCCATTTTAAATATTCAGTATTGATAAATTTTAAATTAAAAATCGTTAAAATTGACAAATTCTCAATTGTAAATCTTCAAACTTAGATTATTTCAAAAAAGAAAAACCTTTCATAATTATATACCTTTGGAATATAAATCTTGAAAATTTAATTCAAGAATTTATAATTGCAACTCTTAAAAATGGTAAAAATTTGTATTGTAGCTCTTTAAAATTTAAGAATTTTCACAATTTTTAATTAGAAATTACGAAATTTAAAAATTCAAACAATTAACAATTCTGTCATTTTGATGATTTACATTCGAAATTTCTTCAATTTTTTTTTATTTTCAAAATCATCCAGATTTCATAATTTATACGTATATGTACAATTTAAAATTCAATAGTTGTCAATTGTAATTTTTCAAAATTGTAGAACTTTGAATTTCAAGTAGTATAAAATTAAACAGTTTTTAATTTGTACAAATTTAAATTGAAAATATTACGTTTCAAGTTTTAGAATGAAATTTTCTGTATTTTCCATACTTTACATTCAAAAGCTCTTCAATATCGTTTATTAACAATTGAAAACTGGATAAAATTGAAGAATTTTTGTTTACACATCTTTAAAATTCAAAGTTTTTGAATTGGTATTTTAAAAAATGGTAGAACTTTGAATTGTAAAACTTCAAATAAAAGAGTGTTTAATGCTGTCAATTAACAATAAAAATGTTTGCAAATTTTAAGTTTTATCATTTAAAATTCGGCAAATATGGATGCTTTTCTTTTGAAATTTCTTTAATTTGGAAGATTAGGAATTGAAAACTTGACTTATAGCGTTCAAAATTATTCAAATTTAAAAGTTTTTATTTATACATCTTTAAAGTTCAAGAGTTTTCAAAAGCGGTCCTTTAACATTTTTGAGAATCGAATTGTAAATCTTTAAAATTGAAGAGCGTTTAAGTCTGACAATTCACAATTTAAAATTTTGCAAATTTTAAGTAAAATTAAAAATTCTGCAATTTTGGTGCTTTTCATTTGAAATTTCTTCAATTTAAAAGATTTAAATTTTTTACTTGACTTCTGATCTTCAGAATCATCCAAGTTTAAGAATATTTTATTTAAACAACTCCCCTAACAGCACGGAACGTTCCGGGAACGTTCCGCAGGAATCTTCGGAATGTTCCAGTGGAACGTTCCAGGAACGTACCCTGAGCGTGTAAAATGTCCCCCGCTTGGGAACGTTTCTCTTGGACCTGTGAGGAACTTTCCATTATTGTTATTTTTAATAACAATTCTCTCGTAAACCGTAAGAGATAGGTAAAAATAGATTTCATTTTTGAGTTTTGAGTACCATATATATTACATTGTAATATGGTATCTATATCATAAACTGACATTAATTTTGACCTATCACTTATGGTTTATCGGATATTAATTGATAATAATAACTATAACGATCATTTATTCTTTGAACGTTCCAGTGGAATGTTCCTGGAACGTTCTCAAGTGGCGAACATTTTACATGCTCAGGGAACGTTTCGAAGTTTCCCGCGGAACGTTCCAGGCACGTTCCTGGAACGTTTCGTGCTCTTAGGATACTAATAGACTATGTTTGAAAAATTTTTAACTACATCATTTTAAATTATGCAAATTTAAAATTGAAGGAGCTTCAATTGCAAATCTTCAAGGTAGACCTATTTCAAAGCTACGTTCAGAATTTGGTGATTTTAAACCATAAACATTTAAAACTGACCTAGTTGGCGAATTTTCAATTGTAAACATCTTTTAATTGGTTCAGTGATTAATTGAGAAAACCAGAATGTCTTTAAGGAACATCTTATTACTATATAAAAACCCACATTAATTTAATAATTTTTTTATTTGCTTCTTATTTCTACTGGGATAAAATTTTTAATTTAAATGAAGGTTACAGATTACTGAAACTCAATTAAAATGGCATAAAAGCTGATATAGATATACTTAATATATGATTAGAAACTATATTTAATTGTATTTTAAACTAAAGTATAATTATATATTTTAATTTGATAATTAGGTAATCAAAATAAGAAAAACTCATAATGCTATTTTCGCTAGTAACTATCATAATAAGGGTTAGGGTTAGAGTTAAGGTTCTCCACAAAAGGTCAGAAAGCCTTCGGAGAAAGTTGAAAAAATCACATAATCTGCAAATTTATATAACAATTACTTTTAATTAAAATATTAGTGTACTCACCAATCATTATCCCCCATAACCTATATCTTCTAGCCCAAGTTTATTCGGAAAAATCTGCTTCCAGAAATGTATAGTGTTCTACGCGCACTCTAGCAATTTTTCACTTTAAGGCAGGAATATAAAAAAAAAGGATCTTAAAATTACAGAAAGCTATAAATTTGAAATTTTAGTTTTAAGAGAAACTCAAAATTGCTTAGTAAAATTGAGAAAATTTAACCAATAACTGGAACCGAGAACCGAGAAAGCGGTTTATCAGCTAAACTAAGAAACCCACTCTGTTGGTTCTATCACTAACTTGTAGCCCTTGAATAAAGAGTAATTTCGTCGTATAGTCCATTTTTCATTGGGCTTATAAAGATTATAGTGATGGGGATTGAATAACTAAGTAGGAAAATATCGATAGTGTTGAAGTTTTTCATTGTACAGATCAGGCATAGTAAGTGCATAGTTGCACGGTGTGGTTCTCATAATATGAGATACCTGTGGTTTTTATAATACTGTAGCTGCGCGGAGAAAATTGGTTGCAAAAGTGTTTGTGACTACTGCAAAAACTAAATATATCTAAATAGCAGTAAATTTATACTTCGGAAACATAGAATGAAGTTTTTCATTAAAAATAATACTTTATTTTGCATTTTATTAGCTATTTTCTGGGGTATCTTATATTATGAGAATAGTTTGACGAGTTTGGAAAAAGCACTTTTTCACATTTTTTATATTTTCAGCATAAAAAAAATTGTTATTAAAATTTTTTATCTGAGCTTCTTATGACAAACTAAATTTCCTTTAAAATGACCTATATTGCTTTTAAATTCAGTACATAGAATTGCGACAATCACGCCAAACAGAGTTACACCATTATTACACCATTAAGCCATTTCCCTTTCGGGGTAGGCGTGACTCACTCGGTAGGGGAAAGGAGTAGTGTGTGGAAGGGATAGAGATTTTTCAGATTGAT
>NC_046659.1:94991748-94996734 GCF_010883055.1 Belonocnema kinseyi | reverse complement strand
ATGTCAATTGCGTTAATTTTACTCTTATCTTTTTCTTGATGAGTCCATGTCTCGCTACCGTATAGTACAGTCGGTACAAATATAGAATTATGTATTGCCATTATAGCTTTATTTGATATATTTTTACTTCTGATAAAGGGACCTGCGGTATCTCATATTTCGGTACTCTCCTCTATAAATACAAAAAATATAGCAAATAAAACTACAACCTCTATAAAATAAAATAAACACAAAACTGTCTCACGACATTACCCTCGAACTCGCGGCGAGAAAACTTGACTTCTTTTTTGGTTTCAATTTCGCGAATGACGAAATATTTCACAATTTCACGAGGGACTTTTATTACCTTTCGAATAAAACGGAACACATAAACATGAAATACAATGACAAAGGTAAAATATAAACACATTTTTTCAACTCGATTGACAATGCAACATACTAACCTAACTTTTCGGTACTCAAAACAACTATCAAAGCACAACAATAATCGCGTCAGATTTTGACCAACTCGAATAGACACAAATTCCTGGACTTGTGATCAATCATTTTTATGCAAACAAATGATTTTAAGGATTTAGAACTCCGATATTTTTTAAGGAAAAGAATGACCGTCCGCACAACTCCCACCGGTTTGATTATAACGTGTTCTCAACCTTTTCAACTGCCACTTTGAAATTTTTAAGATGGATGTAGTCTAACTATTAATAAAGATTACGTATTTCTTACAACATCAATTTAGTAAATCAAAATTTCCAAATAAGTAATTTTATTTCTTGATACAAAATGTACTAGTTAATGTTTCTAAACATTATTTATAAGAAGAGAACATTTTTAAATGTAAATTTCTTTTTAATATTGGGAAATAATTCTGTTCCTAACGTTTCGATATAATACTATAATTTGTACACTTTTTCACAGTTTGAAAGAGACGACAAAAATTAAATGATAGATTTCTAGGAAAAATGAAAATGATTAAGGTTTCTTTTAGAAGATTACATTTTTGAAAAAATTAACAAATAATCAAAATTTGAAGTTTTCAAAAAATTGTAAATGAAATTCAGATATTTAACAAATTATGGAGATAAAATTTTGAAGCTTTGTAAGGATTTTGAACGGTTTTAAGGAAATTTTGAGAAATGTAGAATATTTAAAGAATAATAATTTTTCAGTACTGAGAAGATACAAAAATAATTGTTACGTTGAAAATATTTCAACAGATTTCTGTATATTATGTAGATGTACAGATTTCGTATGATTTCGAACAACAAATTTAGACGCTTTTTATGAATTTTTAAAGGTTTTAAGAAAATAAAAAAATTTTCTAAGATCTCTAGGAAAGTTTCACATAATTTTATTATTTATCAAGATTGATTTTAGGAAAATATTTAAAAAGACTTCAATACACTCTAAAAGATATCGTAAAAGAATCTATACAAGATTTTAATGCAACTTTATTAATTTTACACACTTTTTTCAAAATTTTAAGAAAAATTAGAATAATTTTAAAAGATATTAAGAAGTTAAAAAAATCTCAATACCAATTTAGAATTTTAAAAGAATTCAAAAAACTTAAAACAAGCAGCAGATTTTTTAACATTTCGAAATAGAATATTGAAGTTTTTAAAAGAATTTCAAAGGTTTCAAGAAAATGCAAAATTGTTCCTGAGATTGATGAGCATATTTAGGGTGATCCATTATTTTGAAATACTAATCTTAAAAGAATTAAAAAAATTTTTTAAACATTACAAAAGGATTCTCGAAATATTCAAAAAACGATACAGAAGATTAATAAAGTATAACATTTTTTAATTTATATTAAAAATGATTTTTCCCTTCAAATAATAATTTGCGTAAGATTTTTCTTTTCCACTAAAAAATCTTGTTTGGTTGAAAATTCATTAATCTTTTAAAAAATCCATGTCTTGGTACAAATTTTATTTTTTAAATTAAAATTTCAACTGTGAATTAAAATGTTTTTTTGGTGAGGATTCAACTATATAGCTAAAAATTCATTATTCATTTTTTAATGAATGCAACTGTGTTTTATTTAAAATTAACAACTCTTTAGTTGAAATATCAACTATTACATTTTTTGTTGAAAATTAATCTTTTTTGGTAAAAAATTAATCTTCTTAGTAAAACATCCATGCATTTATTTCAATATTCAAGTATATTGTTGAAAGTTAACTTTTTTGTTGATAATTCATATTTTCGTGTTAAAAAAATTAACTATTTTGTACAAGGCTGTAGCCAGCAAAATGGAAGCGGGGGTATAAACAGGAAAAAAATAGGAGTACAAATTTCGTGGAGGGTGTGCACACAGAAGCGCATATGTATATTATGGACGGTAGTACATGTTTCAAGAATGTCGGGGGGGGGGGGGCAAAACCGCCTTATAACCCACCCTTGGCTACGGCCTTGATTTTGTAGAAAATTAATTTTTTTTAGAAATATCCCATCTTTTTTGGTTTGAAATGAACCTTTTTGGTTGACGATTCAACTATTTCGTAGAAAATTTGTGATTTTTGTATGAATTCAACTATTTTTAATTTGAAATACAAATCTTCTCGGAATGAAATATCACCTATTACAGTTCTCGTGAGAATTCATTTTTTGTTTGAAAATTCAACTAGTTGATTGAAAATTAACATTTCTGTTAACAAACTAAAAAAATCTTTTTCTATTTTCTCAAGGATCTTAGGAAAATTATATTTATTTATTATTTAAAAACAAATAAACTATTAAACCTGAGAAATGAATAGTTAGTCGAAATTTTCATCATGTATTAAAAATTATTGTTTTCCTCAAATCAAAAAACTAAACGCGCGCCTAGCACGCGATTCATGTTGTTATTATAATAAACCTATGTACACTAGGAGTTTTTGTTTAATGTTCGCACAAACCACTGAATATTTTCCAGACTTTACTTTTTCATTTGAAATAAATATTGGAAAGTTGAAAAGCATGATAATCATTGCATTCCAATGTTACCAAAAATTGAAAGTAACTTCTAATATTTTACGAATATTCTTTTTTTACAAACCTAACCGAAGTAGGAATCTTCTTAATTTAAAAGCATTTTCAATTTTTTTGGTTTCTTTTGGGTTAAAATTGATACGCATGGAAGGATAAATAATTCGGATAATATTTAGAGGCAACTCATCGCGAATTTGTCTGTTTTTTACAGAAAAATAATTTTTTCTCGAGTACGGCCGTTCATAGCGCAAAATGAAGATGTGTTTCATTAAAATGAGTATTTCTTAAATTAAAATTTATCATAATTTTTTTTATAATTATGTGTACTCAAGGAGATTTGCGAAAAAATGGTTTTAAAAAAGCGTTAATGATCTATTTCACTTCCTAAGAGGTATTTAATTTGCATTAAATCTATTTGTGGGGCTTTAAAAAACAATTCATATGAGCACAAAAAAGTTACTATTTTTGAAAAATTGGTTCTGTTGAACACTTCTTTACAATAAATTTCTTCTCATATTCGCTTAAATATTCACAATATTTAAAAAAAAACTTATAATAAAAAAATAATAATTTTAATAATCCGCTTCTTTTATATTCAGTATAATTTTGCGCTATGATCTACAGTTTTCGAGAAAATCTAATTTCTCTTTAAAAACAGACAAATTCGCGATTAGAGCAACTTCTAAATAATATCTGATTTATTCCTCCTACCAGGTGGTTCATTTTTAACCTAACATGAAGAAATAAATCGAAAATGCAAGTTGATATTCGGACTAAGTTTTTTTAAGACTCCTAATGTACACACAAGCATAATTTTTTTTTTTTATTACACCGTTAAGCCATTTCCCTTTCGGGGTAGGCGTGACTCACGCGGTAGGGGAAAGGAGTAGTGTGTGGAAGGGATAGAGATTTTTCAGATTGATCCAGAATTCTCGTGCTATTTAAGTAAATAACACGTTCGTTCCGCAACACTTCTCCGACCCAGGTTGCTGATCAATCTCTCTAGCAATCACCCCAAGCGAAGAAACTCACGAAGTCGTTATTTAAGGTTCCCCACTTGATTCCATTAGTAGCCAAGGTCTTTTATTTCAGGAGTTATTCACTCTACTGATACTCTTTTTATTAACTATTTGCCACCATACTTTCCTGTCCTGGCATACTTTTCTAGCTTCTTTTATGTCCATGCAGGCTCTCGTGTTTCTGTGACTTCTTATGTTTCTTCTAACTAGGGTCTCATTCACACATTCTAACCATTCTTTCCGCGGTCTACCTCTGGACACGCTGCCATTTACTTTACCTTAATACACTTGTTTTGTTAGTCGTTCATTTGGCATTCTCTCAACATGTCCGAACCATCTTAACCGATTTCTTTCCCATGTGTCTACTAGCGTCACTTCTACACCACATTCTTTTAGAATTATCTCGTTACTCACTTTGTCCATCAGGGTTTTCCCGCATATTATGCGCATGAATCTCATGTCAATTGCGTTAATTTTACTCTTATCTTTTTCTTGATAAGTCCATGTCTCTCTACCGTATAGTACAGTCGTTACAAATATAGAATTATGTATTGCCATTTTAGCTTTATTTGATATATTTTTACTTCTGATAAGGGGACCTGCTCTACCAATAACCTTCTTGCCTTCGTTTATTGGTCTACCTAATTCCTCATCTATCTTCCCGTCCCTAGCAAATAAGCTACCAAGGTATACGAACTTATCAACTTGTTCAATTCTCTCATCATTTAATAAAATATTGCATAGTGTTTTCTCACTCTTTCCTTCGAACACCATAATTTTTTTTTTATTTGCGTTAATTTTGAGGCCCATGCTCTTCATGCTTGCATCTAATTTATTCAACATTCTTTGTAAGTCTTCGATAGTCTCTGCCATAACAACCTTATCATCAGCGAACGCTAACCCACGTACCCTTACTGTTTCGAGATCCACACCCTCTTCGTCAAAGAGAGCCATTCTTAAACACTTGTCCATAAATAATATAAATAACCAT
>NC_046659.1:94989545-94991648 GCF_010883055.1 Belonocnema kinseyi | reverse complement strand
AAAAAGATCCTACTCCATCTTCACTCCATTGGGAATCGAACCACAAAACTTCTTATTTCCGGTCAGGTGCTTTTCCAATTAAGCTATTAGAGGGATCAGAATTCATAAAAATTTTTTTGGAAATATCGTGACGCCGTATATTTAGTTATCGGCTTCGGTAAGGCATACATTTCGAACGTCAGTGATACGAATGTGTGCAGGGGTCTCTCAGATCCAAGTGTGGCGTTTCGTGATAATTTTCGGAAAGGTGAGTAGATTTTTTTACTTAATCCAAAATTAATTAAGGGTCACTCTATGCACATATTATTGAATATAATGGTAATAATAATTAGTTTAAAAATTATAGTGCATGTTTATCAAGTTTGTATACTACAATTACATGATTCTTTAAATTGAAGAGTCGTTCTACGGTAAATAGTGTGCGTTGAACATACATCTAAACTATGCTGTTTGCGCTACCTGCGATTAATTTTCAGGTTTGCCCATATTTTTAAAATGTTTTTTGAGCAAATACAATAAAAGAGCTTTCTACTATGAAAGCGAATTAACTACAATATTTTATAAATGTTTATTTAATCCTGCAATTTTGCGCAAGTAGACAATTCATTAAGTTAGCCGCTTTAAATACTTGTACTTTTTTTCAGCAGATGCAATTAAAATATTTTTCCCTTACAGAGCATTTTGTCCCCACTAAGGAACCACCAGTTATTTCTTACTTATATCTCATATTTATAAATTTATTTAAAAATTCATAACCTCTATTTTTTTTAAGCATTAGTCTTAATTTAAATATTTTTAATTTTTAAACTAATCAAGAAAATCACTTTTTACTTTTATATTTATGTTCCTTGATGTTTCCCGTTTTCAATTCCCTATTTATATTTCTTAAAATCGTATTTTTTAACTACGGCATTACATACTAATAATATAATTAATAATTAACTACGGCATTGAAATATATGGGCGTGGGTCTCACATACCTACGTGTGGCGTTATCAGGGTCACTTTAGGGAAGTGCCGTATCGTGATTGTCTTATGTTTCAACACCGTAGCAATGGTAGCTACCCTGGCACGGGTTCGATTCCCAATGCAGGAAGTCTAGATGGATCGAGGGGCTGTTCACTGAGATTTCAGGTGACTCCCGGACTTACGGAAGATCCTGTGGAGGTCAGTAGGAATCTCTCAATTCTCTTGCGTTGCTCCCTGGTTAGTCCGGCAGTTAGTCTCAGTAAGTCTCGCTCCAACCGGCAGGTTCGGGGAAATCCCCGTCGAAAAGATTCGTAACTCTGTCGGGAACTCACGGGAGATCTGTTTCGATTACCGCACGATTAAATTTTTAAGGGAGTCACGTATTAAGTCACAAGAAATATGGAGTTAGTCCGAGGGAGGTCTCTACGAAATCTTCGTTATTCCGGAGGCAGTCATTATTAGTCTGACTTCCTGATTTCTGAGTGACCAGTCCCTCGGGCTGGATCTGGATGTGTTAGCAGAAAGGACAGTCGCTAATGACCCTATCAGTTGATGCGACTATAAACATACATTTAATAAGAAAACAAAAAATAATGGACTAAAATTAAATCGAAAATTCCAATTTTAATTTTAAATTGTCCCAATTTTATATAAATTCCGAAAGTTTTTCTTTTATTTCCTTCCCATATTTAATTTCTTGTGCAAATCTTGTTTTCTAAAAGTGAAGCCATCTTCCTATTTTACTAAAGAAAAAGTATGAAAACATATAATTTCTGAAGTAATTTGTTAGCACAATTTTATTGCAACTCTTTTTCAATATTCGATTTTTTGTGGGAATTGCAAATTTTGAAATCTGCTATAAAATTTAATAGTTTTTTGGATAGCTATAAAAAATAGAAACATGTTTTAATATTTTAAAAGCAGTTGAAGGATAGCCTCGAAACATACTTAGCTTTTTATCCTCGCTGGTAAATAACAATTTTTATTTGCTACATTTACTCAAAAATGATTCTCCACATCAACGTACAAGGAATGTTCAAAAAGTAAGGTGACTTTTCAATTTTCGCGGGCTACGTACATTCAAGTTTTAAATTTTTTGTTTTGTTGTGTTGGTACACTCGTCACGATCATATG
>NC_046659.1:94902596-94989445 GCF_010883055.1 Belonocnema kinseyi | reverse complement strand
GCGTTATGTTCTTGAATTAAGAGTTCTTATTCTGATCCCTCTAATAGCTTAATTGGAAAAGCACCTGACCGGAAATCAGAAGTTTTGTGGTTCGATTCCCAAAGGAGTGAAGATGGAGTTGGATCTTTTTTTCAAGAAATAATTTTAATGGTTAAATTATTTGCATCAACAAACTTAGGAGATGTAATAGTGAGAATAATGCCACTGGGTCTGTCAGATCCATGTGTGGCGTTCTAGGGTTAATGTATGAATAATTCAACTCGGATTCTATTTAAATTGAAAGTCAAATATTTACACCATCCTAGTTTACACCCTATTGGTCGAGTTGTCATCCCCTCCAAAAGGCTAAAAAAAAGTCTCATCAGCTTAGTGCTTTTCAATGTAATTCGTGAAAAAAGTAAGGAAAAATCCGAAAGGATTGGTAACAGTTACCCCCAAAGATTGACAATGTTGCTAAGGCATTGTTGTTTTGGCAAAGGATAAACACAGGTGCACTTTCCTTTAATATCGTCATTGTTCACAAGTGGAAACTGGAAAGTCATGGGAAATGTGGGAGGGGTAAAAGGGGCATGGCACAGACCACAATTCCTGCGTCTGGGATAAAATCGGAAGTAATCAGGAGAAGTGGGGACTGCAAGAAGGGTGAAGGGGTAAAATGGGGGTTGAGGGGGGAGGGGTAGAGGGGGTGAGATAGGCTAGGCTAGACTAGGGTTTGAAGGGACGAGACTGCATCGTATCAGAATCAGAGCTTGTGCAACGCTGCACCAAGCGGCTGACGAAGCACTTAGCAATATTAGTAAAGCAAAGCCTACAGAATGTGGCGGCCCACATGCATAGGCACATACGCCTCAATCTGCGTTACGTTCTCTGAACCTGGACGCTGCTTTAAAAGCGTTCATTCATGCCAAGCATCAAGAGAGCTAGCTGGATTCTCCTAATCGGTTTATCGACCTCTCCTTTTTGCAATTTTAGCGCTTCAATCCCAACTCGTTCCTCTCACGAGTCAGAAAACCGAAAGTTGAAAATCAGACTCGAAATCTGCAATCAACGAAGAGAAAAATTTTTAATTACACTTTTCAATACGAAATTAATTATAACACTAGAATTAGGGCCCTACGTTGCATTGAATATTAATAATATAAATACAAAACAAAGTTTGATATGAATCCAATTTGAAATTGCAAAAAATATGGATCTCAATTACTCGGGTATTCTCAGACAGTTTGCGTATATTTGTCTGATCTCTGCTATACTATGACTTTGTGCATTTCTTCACCTGGGGCGATTGCTAGAGAGACTGATCAGCGACCTGTGTCGGAACGATGCTGCGGAATAAACGTGATGCTTTAATAAGCAACACGGGTATTCTAGAATTCGAAAATCGAGTAAATTATTACGCTTAACCCGAAATGGATTTGATTTAATGGTATAATAATAATAAATAATAATTATAATAATCGAATTCATTTCAAATCAAGCGTGGTTTGCAATTTTCGATTTTTTAATCGGGAAAACTTTCCTCTAAACGTATATTAATTTATGATTTAATCAATATATTTCAATTTTCTTCTTGTATTCTGATGAGGGTTATCGTCCTCTTTCGAAGTCCGTCGAAAAATTTGGAAAAATTAAAAACTAACAAAATGACAATATGTTTCAAAATATAAAAAGTAGCTTCAAAACAACGAAAAAAGCTTTTCAAAAATATGAGAAAAATAAATTTTTTTGGATTTTTTCGAAAATATTCTTTTTTTGTTTTCAAAATTGAAGAAAAAGTAAATCAAATTTTTTTGAAACCATCAATATTTAATTTTTTCACAGATTAACAAGAAGTATTTAACAAAAATGGACGTAAAATTCATTTTTTATATTTTAAAACAATTCATTACCACTATATTGATTTTGAATTTTTCACAGTTTTACGATGAATTTCAAAAGAGGACGTTCAAACTCATTATAATCTGAAACGAAAAGAAGAATATCTGAATTAGATAAAAAAAAATAGTTTTATATGATTTTAAAAATTGTAATAATATTTTATCATTTATTATGAAAGACAAAATTTTTTTTTACGAAAAAAGTTTGAAACTTACGAGAAATAATCATTTTACAAAGTTTTTGGTAATTCAATTTTTGTTACTGCTGCTTGCTAATAATTTTTGAAAAATGGTTGGATTTTAATAAAGCATAGCTTATTTTTTGGTTGAAAGCGTTCCCTGCAACTCAACTGTTTTCAAATTCGAAAATAAGTGAGTAACATTCAAAGAAAGTTATATGTTTAAAAAATGTTTTCTTTTTAGAAATTTTGTCAACGATTTCAGCCAGAGAGAAGGTACCTATAAAATTCGATATATTTTTAAAAACACCGGAAGGAGCGATGGTAAAAATTAATAAGATTTTTTTGTAATTTTTAAAATGAATGGTTTTTATGAATTTTTACATTTTTTCACTAAAACCAATATTTTTTTGTTGGAAATAAAATTATCAGTAAAATTATTTGAATTCTTTAAATCATAAAAAAACTATTTTCTGAGAAATTCAATTTTTAGCACAATTAAAAATATTGTGAGGTTATTTTTAATTAGACGTCGAAATTCAATTTCTATAAACATTTCAAAACATCGAGTTCTTAATGCTTTTTCAGAATTGTTCAATTTTTCCGATTTGCAATTTGAAGTTAACAGCTAAATTATGAATACATTTTAGTGTTAAATTATTGACTTGGAATTTTTTATTCAAATTAAAAATGTTCACTGAAACGCTTCTATTTTGTAAAATATAAATGTGAAATTTTGTAATTTGAATAAAGCATTCCAACATTATGATTTAGTGCTAAAATGTATATATTAAGGAATTAGAATTTAATCTTGCAAAATCTCATGAATCTCCAATTCCAAATTTTTATTTTTAACGCTTTTGATTTTGTAATTTTCCAAATTTAATAATTAAATTAATTAATTTTCAGGTTGAATGCTTAGTACTGAAATTACTGAAGATTGCAAATCAGAAAACAAAACATCTAGATAACACAACGTCTACAAACTATGTTTATTTCGTGACTTAACTAAAGAAAGAAATTGTTTAAAAAGATTAAAATTGTTAAAACAATTTAAAATTAGTTAAGATAGTGCTCAGTATTATTAAAGGACCGATTAACGTTTATTTATTTAAACATTTTCAGAAAGAATAAATCGCAATATCACGTAAAATTCAAATTTAGCACTTATGGGGTTTCTTTTGGGGACCATAAGAGTGAATGAAAGTCATTCGTCATCAAAATTCATTACTGATTCTTATTCTCTGACGAATTCCAAACAATATACTTAAATAGGAAATTACTTGCAACATACAATTTCCTTTAAATATTGATTTACAAAAAGCTGACATTTTCCCATGTTATATCAATGAGAAACTTCATGGTTTTTCCACGACCCCTAAATATTAACAGATTTCTGTCAAATTTTGAGATTTTTTTTTTTTTTGCATTCGAACAAAACTTTTTTTTGGGGGAGACCAACAAAATTCGAAAAGTGAAAGATAAAGTCCACCCTAATGTGCACACAAGGGTTAAATAACGATTCCGCGCCAATCTTTCCAATTATTTCTCTATTTCCAAAAAGAAACCAAATTTATAGAACCATTTTACAATAAAGATATTGATCAATAAAAATATGAAAAATCATAATCATATTTTCTTTTAATTTGGAGAGATATTTAAGCATTTTTTCGTCAGGGGTTGGTTTCTAATTGCGCGATTCTCAATTAACATTACTCGAAAGCCGGACAAGGACAATTCCGAAGGCGAGAAGAGCCATTTCCGTTATTCAAGATATTCAAACGGTATCTACGCCGGTGCGATACTGAGGTAGCATTTAAGGATTACGAAGTTTAGCATAATATTAGCAGGCCGTGGGGGGGGGGCAACACGCGACTCGGGTAAAAGGAGGAGAGTACAGGTATTATTCATGGATTACCTCACTTGTCTCGCCCACAATCCTCCCAAAGCTTCCATTAGAATAATTGCTTCTTCATCTTCGCGCTTAACAGGCTGCTTGCTATACCTTTTGTATTGTCAGTACCCGTATGAACTTCTGTGTATGCATTTAAGCGAATTCATTCTTCCCGAACCTCACCCAACATTTGAAAAACCCTCTCCGTAATTCCATTCTCAACCCTTACTAACGGAATGGTAATTAATTATCAGAGGATTTTAGCTCGGAATTCATTTCCATATGTATCGCGTCTAAGGGCCATCTATAAACTACTGATACCAATTTTGGGCTATATTTTACCCCCGAATTACCCCCCCCCCCCTCCCCACCAATTTTCTATCAAATCATTAAATTTTAATTCATATTTTAATTTTTAACAGAATAGTTGAATTTTAAACCAAAAAGGTGAAATTTCAACGAGAAAACTACCTTTCTACCAACAAAGATGAAACTTCAACAAAATACCAGAGTTTTCATGAAAAAAAGTTGTATGTTTGACCAAAATAGATGAATTTTCAAAGAAAAAAGACGTACTTTCTGCAAAAACCAATCAAATTTACCAGTCCTAAAATATGAATTTTTAACAGAAAGTTAATTTCCTATCACATAGTTGAATTTTATGACAAATCGTTGAAGTGTACAAAAAACAAGAAAAGAATTTTGAGCAAAAGAGCTAAATCCTAACCAACTCAAAAATCAACAAAATTTAAAATGCAAAACGGAATACTCACATTTTCAGTTAAAAGAATTAAGTTTCAACTGTTAAAATAGAATTTTCAACAAAATGCTAACATTTTTAACCAGAGAGATGAATTTCCGACTAAAACGACCCACCTTCAACAAATAAATAGATTGTTAACAAAATAGCTTAACTTGCAACCAAGTAGTTAAATTTTATATCAAAGAGATGAATTTTCAACTAAAATCATGAATTCTAAAAAAATTAATTTTGAACGGAGGAATTGAACTTTCCACTAAATAGTTGAATTTTCAACGAAAAAAGATGGATTTTTAACAAGGAAGATCATATTTCTACCAAAACAGACAACTTTTCAACAAAATTCATGTATTTTAAATCTAACAGTTAACTTTTTAAATGAAAAATATAACTTTTCAACCAATTATTTGAGTAATTAACTAAAAAATATCGATTTTCGACTATAAATGAAAGTTCAATTTTCAGTCAAAAACTTAATTCGAAATAATAAACAAACGAAATTTCGGCAAAATAATTAAATTTTCAACCAAAAAAGAATACAACATACAATCTTTAGAAAAATATTTGAATATTTAACAAAAAATATAAAATTTCAACCAAAAATATAACTTTTCTAGTATTTATACAAAAAAAGACGAAATGTCAACAAAATTCAACAATTTGTTAACAATTGAATTTCCAATTATCAAATATAAATTTTTAACAAATAAGTTGATTTTCAAGCCAAAAAGAAGTTATGTTACAACTGAAAAAGTCTAATTTTCAACAAAATAGTCGAGCCCTTAACCAAAACAGATTAATTTTCACCCAAGGAGATTAATTCTCTACGGGAAAAAACGAATTTTCAACAAAATACATTTGTTTTTAACAAAATAGTTGATTTTTCCACTAATGAAGATAAATTTTCAATTCAAAGTATTAATTTTACACCAAAAATGGAAGTTACATTTTCAGATTAAAAAAAATAATTTCAACCAATAAAATTTAATTTTAACTAAAATGGCGAATCATCAAAACAAAATCTGCGCGACTGTTGGTTCTCGCGCTTCGCGCTCGATTATGTATTTACCTCGCGCTACGCGCTCGGTCTTTATATTTTCGCACATTCTTGCGCAAACATCTTAAAATTAAGACTCAAAACATCCACCACTGTAATTTTGTGATTGTGAATTCTCTTTCGTTAAAAAAGCTACGGCACGCGACTGAGGGCAATTGCTCTCCGCACTTGCTCTTTGCATTTCTGCCGCATTCGGGCACAGACCTTTTAAAATCAAAGGCGAACACGGACGACAACTGTAATTTTGTGATTTTAAACTATCTTTTGTTATAGCTCTTTTGGCTTTAACGAATACATTCTCGATTTTGTGCAACCTATCAACTTTTCTACATAATACAAAATACTTTTATATCAGTTATAATACATTTTTTATGTAACTCTGCCAGGGATTACTCATTAAAAAATTGAAAAATAAAAAGTAAATTGTATTTATCATGATTATTTTTGTATTTGTTTCTTATTTTGCTTTAAATTGTATTCTAAGCTGCTCTGAAAAATGTATCATTTCAATAAATGTATATCATTACAAATCATATTATGCATAAAAATTGAATCATACTAGTGCTTATTTCCTTATTTTTATCATATTTTTTTATTTTTAACGTTGTTTTTTACGATTAAATAAAAACTACTGCGCATCTTTATAGGGTCTAATACGGGAACATATATAGGGTCCCATATAGGAGCCTATGTCCTCTTCCGTGTTTTCTGTGCTTTTTCCAAAAAGTTAATTTTTTAATTTTTAATCCTATGTTTTACGATTAAAAGAAAATCTACTCGTACTATCGAAAAATAATTAATAATAAATTTATCGATCTTTTTAGGCGAA
The DNA here is from genome assembly GCF_010883055.1 of Belonocnema kinseyi. NCBI lineage: Eukaryota > Metazoa > Arthropoda > Insecta > Hymenoptera > Cynipidae > Belonocnema > Belonocnema kinseyi. Next base: position 94,982,849 of record NC_046659.1, on the reverse strand, counting down.
CAACTTTTGTCTTGTAATATATGTTCAGACCTTGTGTCTTTTTTCAAACAAATTTAATATCTTTATTTAGAATGTTATTTTTTACGACTAAAGTCAAAACTAACTGTCCTATCAAAAATTATAGCTCTTTTTTGGATGAACAAGTTTTGTCTCATTTTTTCTCGTAGCTTATATCGAAAAGTGATTCATTAATTTCTGAGTACTATGAACAACAGTACATAGAATTTTTAAATCATGAAAAAATGTGGTTTCAAACATTTTTGGTACGATCAAATTTGTAATTTTCAATTTTTCGGTTAAATTAAAAAAGTTGTTATCATAATCTTGTAGGGCTTTCAAAAGCAAAGTTTTTCTTTTCCTGACTTTTTTCATATAATGCGTTGTTTGGCTTAAAATGTTCATTTTAGTTTTTTTTTTATTTTGAAAATGCTATAACTCTAGTCATTTTTTATTTTTCAAAAAAAGTCATTAGGATAAATTGTTTAAGTTTTGAAGAACTATGAAAAACCTTGCATAGAATTTTTACATCTTGAAAAAATATGGTTTCAAAATTTTTTTCTACGATGAAATTTTGAATTTTAAACTTTTTGACCAAATTGAAAAAGTTGTTATCATAATCTTGTAGGGATTTCAAAAAGTAACGTTTTTCTTCTCCAGACTTTTTTTCGTATCATGCGTTGTTTAGCTTAAAGTGTTCATTTTAGTTTGTTTTTCTGGATTTTAAAAATGATATAACTCTAGTAATTTTTGATTTTTCAAAAATGTCATTAGGATAAATTGTTAGATTTTTTGAATTCTATAAATAACCGTACAGAGAACTTTTGAATTTTTGAAAAAGGGGTCTCAAAAATATTCAAATATGCCCACTTTTTGAATTTTCATCCAAAATGGCTGGCTAACGAACTTGACCTTTAGTTTAGGACACTAAACGAGTGTAATGAAGGTCAATCTAATAGATTAATTTTTTCAAAAGTTACCGTGTTCACAGACAGACATACATACATACAGACATATTCGTAAAAACCTGTTTTTCGGACTCAGGGGGTCTCGAAACGTAGACATTTGACAAAAAATAGGGGGGGGGGGTCAAATTTTACACAAATCTAATACCTTCTCTGATGAGAATGTAAAAATATAGATTTTCAACAAAATACATATTTAAACCAAGTAGTTCAACTTTCTACCAAAGCGATGAATTTTCTACTAAAATGATGAATCATTTAAAAAAAAGAAATTAATTTCTACAGAAGAGTTTAACTTTCCATTAAATAGTAGTTGAATTTTCAACGAAAAAAATAAATGTGAAACCAAGAAGATTAAGTTTCTACCAAAAAAGACTAATTTTCAACAAAAAATTTGAGTTGTTAACTACAAAAGATAACTTTTCAACTAAAAATAGAATAGTTAAATTTTCAGTTAAAAAATTCTTTTTAACCAAAAAAGAAACAAATTTTCGGCGAAATAGTAAAATTTTAAATCAGAGATTGAAAATAAAAATTTACATTAAGTTATTATGGCCATCTTTGGCAAAATTCAAAAATTTGGTTTAAAATTATTATCAATAAACATACTACACGTTATCTAAGTTCGCAACGTTACGTTCACTAACCCTCCCCTCCATTCACCTCAAATTGGTAGCGTATTTTATAGAGGACCCCTCAGTGATAGTCTTCAACACGTGATTAATTTTTTTTTAAATTCGATTGCGCCCAGGGGTGAGTAACGTTCCAATGGAGTAAAAATGATGTGCTCTAAATTTCCACCCAAATGGTTAATATTTACACCTAGCACTCTCCTTGACGTTTTCCAAGTAGATTCCAAGATTAGAAAAAAAATATTTTCCGAAACTCTGCAGCAGTCTGTGAAAACGGATATTTTGAATAAATCAAAAATGGCTATCGGCTAAAAATATATTTACTAATTTTTCAAAGAATGTATATTGCAGACATATTCGACTGTTGCACTAGTCACAGTTTTTAAAAATTAATTTGTTTATTTTGCCAAGTTTGAGAGGCTTCCGTTAAAAATGGAGAAATTAAAAATTTTTTTTTTACTAAATCAGCAGCCACCATCGATTTTTTTTAAATTTCGGCTATCACTGGCTATTAAATTATTATTTTTTTTTAGTTTCTGCAAATAAGCTTGCTCATCTTATAAATGATAAGTTGCTTTCATTGACAAATAGGGAAATTAGTTTCATTTTGCAATTCTGTACAGCCACCCTTATGGATGTTTTCAAAAATGTTTATTGGATGTCCGCATTTTCTTTGAAAAACGTGCAGCCCTCGGACTATATAAAAAATCGTCGAAAGCTGAGAAAGTAATGTGGATTCATTTTTTTTTTTTAATTTTACATTTTCCCTTAGTTTAATCATGTGGAAAACTTAAAATCCTGTGCTTAGATTTGAAGCACATCATTTTTTTTTGCCATTGGAATGAAACACCCCTGAGAGCAAAAGATGTTCGAATTCTGAAAAAAAGGACACCATAATGACAATCTCCTACGCCAATAATTAAAAACAATAATCAATATAAATTGTAAATGATTTTAGAAGAAAGAAACATCAAGCGGCAGTAAAATAAACTTTGCTATTTTAAAAATAATTACTTCTACTTAATTCTAGGTTTCAGGAGGCCACTGAATACGGCTATCTCTAAGGGCTTCCAGGTTAGATAAATTAGTATTCGAAGTATCAAGAACAAGAAAAATGTTTTGCTGTGCAATTTAAAATATGAAACCTACAAAACTGAAACATTATGGTTAATTCCCTAAAAACTGCTTATTAAGTTAAAAATTATTTAACGTTGAATAATCTATATTTTAAATTGAAATATTAAAAAATGTTCAATATTTTATATGCATAAGTTTGAAGTTGTCTAATAACGAAGGCTTTAATTTTAAATTAAGTCAGACTTGTTCGATTTTAATTCGAAAGTTTCCAAATCATTCCAAAGTATATTTTTAAATTCAAAATGATTTCTTAGACATTGCGAAACTCAAGAACAGAAATACACTTAGAATTTCCAAAAGTACTAAAATATTATTTTTAACATTTTAAAAGATGTAGACAAGAAACTATAACACTTCTGGTTTGTTTAAGAAAAAGCAGCTAATTTTTTAACAAATCTTTGCCATTTTTTTATTTTCTCAAGCTTGTCACGGGATTCTTGAAGAGAGTGAATTCTTTTACATAGAGAATCAAGTACTTTACCAACCAAATTCAAATTTTCTGTTTTAATAATAGGAGGATTATTAAAAGTTCATACCTGGCCGTTTTATGGAGCTCATGTTAAGACAGCATCAATCCATTTTTCCAGGAACATTGGCATATATCTTAGAGGATAGTGTATTCAAAAGCAATTCTCGTTACTTTACTTCTTCGCTATACGCAATAAATTACGACAGGGCACGTTAGAATAAATTACAGAGGCGCATCACCGAAGGGTGTGAGTAAAATTCTTTTCGTATTTCCTTTTCGAGATGTTACGGACATTTAGTTACAAGACCATACTTCTCGTCATTTCAAGCTGTCAAGGCGAAAAACGTGCAACGATTGTACAACTCACAATTCCTTTTTTTTACTTCTGAATCGATGAACTACTTTTTTAAATTCACTCTTAAACCCGCGACTATTTGGAAACCTATAAATAAAAATTACGATAATGATAATTGTTATAGCGTCATAAACAAAATTGAATACAGGATGCAACCCAAAAGAATCGCTTTTCCTCTTTATGTTAGGTTCCACCATTTTTTATTCTATTACTTTTTAATACGAATTTCAGATTTTTGTTTTAGAATTTCAAATAAAGGATTATGGATCGTACCTATTTTTTTATTTGTATTGCCGACGATAAAAGTTTACGTTGATATAAATAATTAGATAAAAGATTATCGAAATTTTATTCTGAATATAGTTAGGAGTAATAACAGTTTTCCCGTAATGATCAATAATTATATTTTTGCCAAAATTATGAGCTTAAAAAATTAATTTGCTGAATAAAAAAAATCAGAGGCAATTTAATAATTTCGAAAAACGTTTTTTATTTCATGTAAAGTCCTTGAAGGTGCCTTGTATTTCAGTATTTTTCAAATAATATAATAATAAATAATTATATGTACACTGTAAAAAAATATTTGTACAAAACACTGTATAATTCACTGTGTGATTTTACAAAATTACATGCGTCAGTAAAATCACTTTCCTGCGATTGAAAATTACATCGAGATTAAAAATTTTACCAAAGATCTTTAATTTTACCCTGACGGAAACTGTAAGATTTTTATTTATAATTAATTGAAAATTTAGAATAATGAATCAAATAATATGTGAATACGAAAGCGTCTCTCGTTTTCGTTATTTATCGATGCCTTCATCCTCTAATTTTCGAGCATTTTTACATTCTCATCATTTATGATTGAGAAAGTATTAGAATTGTCGGAAATTTGACATTACACTTTTTCAACGGATCTCCACGTTTCGAGACCCCCTGAATCCGAAAATCAGGTTTTCACGATGGCGTCTGTCCGTAAACACAATAACTCTCGAAAAAATTAACGAATCAAATTCATCTTTGGCACACTTTTTTAGGTCCTAAAAGAAAGGACGAGTTCGTGAAACAGCCATTTTTGATAAAAATTCAAAAAGTGAGCGCATTTTGAAAATTTTTGAGACCACTTTTTTCTGAATTTGAAAATTCTATGTATGGATATTTATAGTATTAAAAAGAACAAACAATTTATCCCTATGACTTTTTTCGATAAAAAGAAAATTCTCAGAGTTATAGCGCTTTCAAAATTTTTTTTATCAACCGAAAATCAAAATTTGAAGCCCAAAAACGCACGATACAAAACAAAAGTCAAGAGAAGAAAAACTTTTATTTTTGAAGGCTCTAAAAGATTATCATAACAAATTTTTGGATTTTCTTCAAAAATCGAAATTCAAATTTTGATTGCACAAAAAATAAAGGAAAATAAAAAATTCCACTTTGTGGACAAACTGTGTAGGATACGAAAAAAGATAAATTAACAAAACTGGTTATCCCAAAAAATATCTACAACTTCATTAAGAATCACCTCTTGATAGGACGCGTACTTTTTGTTTTATTCGTGAAGTATAACGTTGAAAAAAATAAAATAACAAACAATGTGTGGAAAAACGACGAAAGTTAGGAGAAAAAAATCCAACAAAACCTGTTTACAAATGTCTGTCGGAAATCGAGCGCGCAGCGCGAGTGTTACGATGAGAATGTGTACCTCAACGCCTACAGAGCTTTGAGAAACTTAATACTATACTTAATTAAGTAGACAATTCAGAATATGAAGACGCATATAAATACTGCCATCTGAAAGAGATCTTTTTGATAAAGTTTTTTTTCAAGCATTCCAAATGCAAAGAATAAATATCCGAGCGCGAAGCGCGAGGTGTAATTATGTTATAGCGCGAAGCGCGAGATTCAACCATCGCGCGCCCTAGGCGCGCTCAAACTTGTGAGCGTATATAGTGTATATCAAAAAAATACATAGAATCGATTTTTTTTAAATAAAAACAAATAATTTTACAGATTTTGTGTTATTTCAAAATGTTATTAAAGTACGATCGAAGGGTTTTTAATTATTTTTTATAAGCCGTTGATTATAAACAGATTAAATTGATAAATCGATATAAAATTGGGTTAATTAAAGCCTGCAAGAGATTCTGAAAAATTAAATAGGATTTTGTATTCTCTTTTATTACGAATGCAATCAATTTTCGATAAAATTTCAATGAACAATATGTTAATTTGCAACAAATATTTTTAATGGGTTTCCAAATCGGAAATACGAATTATTTCCCAACGTGGTTTTAGTTTTCGAATTAATATAATAATCGTAATAAATCAAACAATTTTTTCTTTTAATAAGAAATTATTGTGTCTATAGAAGTTTGCATGTAAGAAATATAAATATTACAATTTAAATTAAATTTTGTTTTGAAAATATTTTAATCCCAAATACGTCAAGTGGGAAAAACGTGAATGCCAACTAAATTCAATAATCAAATTCAAACTAAATAACAATAATATAAAATAATAAGTACATCAATTTTAAAAAAAACAATATTAAGCATTTCAAGTGGAGACCTACGTTGAGGATGTAAAAATTTTGCAGTAGTAATTTTTCCACAAAAAATACTAGTAGTGACCCATTTTAAACAAAAATGGACTTTTTAAGACAATTTTGTTTTGTGTTTATTTATTTAATTCAAATGTTGAATTAAGAAATTGAAAATTTAAGGAAATTGAGCTACTATAAATTCAACTTTTGAAAAGACAATGCTCAATTTTCTTTAAGTTTCAATTGTATCTAGTTTTCAACAGTTGACATTTAGATTTTCCATCATTATTAAATATAGAATTTTTAACGGTTGAAAATTAAATTTTCAACTGATTGTGCTTTCTTGAAAATTCAATTATCAATATTCTTTAAGTTAGAAAAGTTGAAATTTGACTTTTCTTCAATATTAAACATTTTAATTTTCAAATGTTAAAAAAACTGTTTTTCAAAAAACGCTCGGCATTTGCAAATACTACTTGAAAAAATCGATAGTCATCCAATAGATTTTCAGTTGGGAATTTATATGGTTAAAAAAAGTCAACCCTGATTATCTATTTATCAGGTTGTTGGAAATCTATTCATGGCGATATAAAAAAGTCCGAAATACAATAAAACTGGTTAAATAAACATTTCTGTACGGTTCAAATCTTATTCATAATTGAAAATATTTTTTATTCAAAAAAAGACAATCATCAATAATTAAATCGTAATACTTTTTTGCCCAAAACATTATTTCAAGATTAAAATTTGATTGAAATACTAAATTGTTTAGTCTGAAATCGGTAAAGAAACATTTGCCACTTTTTTATTGGTAAGATTTAAAAATAAAAGCTGAGCTAGTTCACTTTAATGAATTTCAAGCAAATGCAAGTTATAATTTTACGATTCAAACTCGAGACTGCCCCCCCCCCCCCTGTAATAAATATTTAAATAAATAAATACAACTTCTATAGGTCTTTCGATAGATATTCTCAAAAAAGAAAGTAAATTTTTAAAAGTAAAAAATAAATTATAGGCTCTCAATTTTTCACCATCGCCGATGAAAATTCAAAACCTTCAAGACTAGAAGTGAAAAAACGTTGGATTTCTTCAAGAGACACGTGTCTGGTGTAACCTGCGAAGTGGATGACCGTAGTACCACTTCACACATTATTTGTCGCTAAGTACATAAAAGCTTTTCAAGGGTTTAAAACAAGCGGGCGTTAATAGCAGGGCGTTATTGTCTCAATGAGGGTGCTCAAGAGTCCGCTTCGACGCCGCACTGAACACTCCTCTAAACTTTTATGGAGTCTTTCGGTCTTTGTAGTTCGCTGATGTAGTCTCGCGCCCTTTAAAATTCAAACAGGCATCCTTTCTAAGCCTTCTGTGAATTCAAAACCTAAAACCCATACTTTCAAAGTGCATATGAGAACGTCATAAGTCATTTAAAAAATTATATCCTTCTACAATTAATTCCGTAAACTTGACTTCCAAAAATTTTAGTCCTTTGAAATTCAACTTTAATCCTTTGACGTAATATAAAATTGTAGAATCAACGATTAATCAAGTTTAGTTTTTGCTTAATACCAACGAAGCACGCAAAAAAAGAACACGATGGTCTTTTTAAATATTTCTTATTAACCCCTTTCTAAATGGTAAGGTTTACAAAATTTCGGAGAACAGTTCGGTACAAAATTGCACTCACTTAATACTGAAAATTATAACGAAAAGAATCAGATAGAAAGGAGTTAATACAAAGCACCATTCGCTTGTTTTAATTAATTTGTTTCGCCAAGAGAATTAGGAAACTTGGATGTGAAAAATGGACGATATCAATGTCTCTTGAGCTATTGCATTTTGAAAATTTGTACAAGGCGTAAAAGATATTGCGATTCTCCATTTCTAACTCCTTTTTACTGGCACACACTCTCCTTCCGGGCAATCAACGACATACATTCGGAAATTAATAGGGGTATTTGTAAATTGAAATTACAAATTATTGTTACACTAAACAGTTTAAACATCATGCATATTGTTCACTCATTGCTCGGTCAACCACGTTACAACTTAATTAACGTTTTTTCTATTAATAATACATAATAAAAGTGTGTTTATTATTTACTTATTACGCCTTAGCTGTAGGAGTTTCACGTATAGTAAAAATTGTAGTCAGTTGAATCGTTTAGCTTTAGCACTGCGGTTTTTATTCTTTTTTATTTTATTTCACTAATCCCATTTTCTTTGCTTCCACTTCGTATATCAGTAACCTCCACATCTTTACTACGAATACTTCCGCCTCCTCGTCCAATACCTATAATTACATTTTTTCATTTATTTCAAGTGAACTTGAGAGTTTGTATAAGTTTTAAGTGCTTTTGACTTGAATTGAAATAAATCCAGGGTGTCTACTCAAATCCTGGAAGAAACTTCCCTGACAATTCAAGATTTTTTCAGATATACTTTTTGGCGAATTTATTATAAATGATGTATTTTTTAAATTTCTAATAATTCAATTAATATTAAAACATGTTCTTAAATATTTTAGCAGGATAGATTATTTAAATAATGCTAAAAAGATAATTAATCATTTCTTGACTTTGTCTCTAAATCCAAGAATTTAAACAATACAAAAAAAAATTTATTTTATTTACTTATACTTAAAATGCAGTGTACATTTAGTTTAAATAAAGTGGTTACTGTATTAATTAAACTCAAACCGCTTCAAATTTCTAACTTTTCAAGTAGAAATTTGGATTTTCAAAAAGGTAGATGAATTTTCAACCAAAAAGATTAATTTTCTATCAAAAAGACGATTTTTCAAAATAATACATTAACTCTACATCAAACAGTTGAATTTTCAACTGAACTACCAAAAAGACGAATTAATTTTTCTAATTTTGAATTATGAATTCCAATTTTGAGAAGAGAAAAAATTAATTTTCAAATAAATTATTTTATACATTTTATCTAGTCAAACCCATAACATAAAAAAAATAGAGTAGTTGTTTTTAAATAAGAAAAATATGAATTTTCACCTGGAATTATCTATCATTAACTGGAATAATTGATTTTTAACCAAAGAGATGAATTTTCAACAAAAAAGATTAATGATTATCAAAGAACGCGAATTTTATAGAAATTGGATGAATTTTTAGTTAAAAATATAAATTGGCAACCAAGCAATTGAATAGTTTTTCCAGTCAAAAAATGTTTAACCAAAAAGATGAATTTTCAACTAAATGGATGTAATTGTCAATTGGAATAGTTGCATTTTCCGGTAAAAAAAATTTGCAACAAAAACGAATCCACGTTCTTTTTAAATAGTCGAATGTTTAAACAAACTCATGAATTTGAAACTAAAATAATGAATTTTCAACTGGAACAGTTGAATTTGAAACTAAAAACATGAATTTTTAACTAAAATGATGAGTCTTCAACTAAAATAATCTAATTTTCAACAAAAAAATTAATTTTTTACCCAGAAGATTAGTTTCTACCAAAAAAGTCAAGTTTTAAAAAACAGTTATAAGTTGCAACTGGAATAGTTAAATTTTCAATGAAAAAATTAATTTTCAGCAAACGAAAAAACGGGTTTTCAACAAAACAGCTCATTTTTCAACCAAGAAGATGAATTTTCAATTAAAATTATGCATCTTAACAAAAAATTATTTTTTAACAAAAAAGTAACTTTCAACCAAGTAATCATATCTTCATAAAAAAAGACGAGTTCGGAAGAAAAAATGTACCAGTTGATATTTCAACCAAAGAAGATTAACATTTTTTATAGAAAATAATATAATTCAACCATAAAGACCAAATTTTTAACAAAATAAGTGATTTTTCATCCAGATACTTGAATTATCAACTAAAACCGTTCCATTTTTAACCAAAAGTAGAACAGTTAAATTTTCAGTCAGGAAAATTGTTTTCAAACAAAACAAAAACTCCAGATTTTTCCAGGTAAGGTAGACACCCTAAATCAATCATTTAAATTTTAATAGAATAAATGAACGTCAAGGTATCAAACTAAACAAATATTATGGATCTTACCATTTGTACATCATCGAGAATACCCTGTGGGGAACTTCCGGCCATTACTTTACTGCAAATAAAATCAACTAGTGTGGGTTCTGGTTCCCCAATGTATTCGATTATCTTTTTGTTGATCCACGGCCGTATCCTCTTTTCCATTAAAGTCTGAAAAAACAACATAAATCTAAAATGAAGAATCTAAAAGTATTAACACACCTCACTAAACTTTCTAAATATGCAAACACTTTGGAAGTTTACAAACTATTTTAAAAACTTGGAAAGCAAATATTGCTTTACAAATTAATGCATGCTGTATTGCACTGAATATAAAGAAAAATGAAGTTTCTTTGAGAGTCTACTTATCCGAAAAAATGATTAAAAACAGTTCACCGTGTAGTTTAATGATAATCTAATCTATCAACTTACGTTATCGATAATGGCCCAGTCGAGTTGATAACCAAACAATGCATTTTTGTCTGTCGGTATTTTATCGATAAGAGATTTAATGTGTTTTCTCTTCTCTTCTTGCGATTTTGAATTCTCCTCCTTTCCAGCTTTCGCATTTGCTTCCTCTTTCTTCTTTTTATCTTCGCCATAATCTGGAAATAATTAAAGGAAAACAGAATTAAATTAACTTGCAGAGTTTATTTCAAAGCTTTTAGATCCCAAAGCTATAAAATTGGCAAAAATTCGTTATTTAAACAAGTTCAGGGAAATTTTTACAAGTTATGAACGATCTTAATTATGTTTAAAAAACCTTTATTTTGCAGTCAATTCAAATTTTTTAAAAACCTTTGAAATTTGTTGAAATTTTGAAATCTGGCATGCAATCCAAAGTTGAGTGATCAGCCCCCAGGAAAACATTGAATAACATTTTTTTCATAATTTGGTACATAATTGTTGAATTTTACATGGTTTTATTTTTAATATTTTAATTTTGAAACATTTAAATCTGTGCAATTTTAATAAAATTTTAAATCCTTTGATATCTTTTAAAGTAAAGTGGTTGTCATACAATTAAATTTCTCTGAAATTATATTCTATTACGCTTCTCAAAACAACAGCTCCCAACTAACCAAAACAAAAAATGCGTGGACTGTAACAGCCCGCTATATTAACTACGACTTAATGCCCAATTTACAATCCAATAAGTTTAGTTAGTTTGAATTTTCGCACGCCAGCCGCGATCTTTGATGAATCGATACGTCGATAGATCGATCAATCGATTGGGTGCAAATAATGCCACAGCTTTGCTCGCAGACGGTTGACCCCTTCGCTCGCGGTGAGCTCCAGCTGCAGCTCCTAGTCAGTACCAAAGTTTGGTACTGACTAGGACTGGTTTGGTAACCAAACCAGTCACCATCCGGTGAAGGTGGTCTTCCGACTCGCGAGCTCTTACCGAATTTCCTGTTGTGCATCGAGAAATAAATTGTTGCTGGGTAAAGCCCGGTTAATAAACCCCGATTTAACCTGAAATCTCGACTTAATAATTTCGTCTAATCCTAACCTCGAATTAGGGATAACCTCCTATACCCTACAACAGTAAGTGCTCTTCAAGCTTTTGCAAGCTCGCTGTTCTTCATCCTCTCGGTCCTCTGTCTAGAGGATCTGGGAATTTTCCCCTTTTATATTAGCCTTTTCTTTTCTTACTTCGTCTTGCTCTTTTTTACTACTTCCTTTTGCTTCTATCTTATGTCTTCTATTACGCTCCTCTCACTCTTATTTCTCGATCCTCTGCAGAGAGGATCTGGGATCCTTTTTTTTTATTAATTTGTTATTCTCGGTCCTCTGTATAGACGATCGGGGACCTGTATCCTAAGTCTCGGTCCTCTGCTAAGAGGATCTGGGAATTCTGTCGTCATAGTTCTCGGTCCTCTGTAGAGAGGATCTGGGATCCTATCTTTCTTTATTACTTTCTCGGTCCTTTGCAAAGAGGATCAGGGAATTTTTTTATCCACCTACGTCTCGGTCCTCGATCAAGAGGATCTGCGATTCCATTCCAGTCAACACGATGGACCACGTGACCACCACGAAGAAAAGTGTATTTTGCCCCAAAAGGCTGAAGTCGGTGATCAACCGGCCCCAGCCAGCCACAGTGTGTCGAAATCTTTTTTCTTTTTTGACATCGATCAAAATTATCATGAACTCTTATTCTACGATTCGACTGATCTTTCGTAATTTGGGATCCAATGAATAAATGTTTCATTCCTTATGTATTTACATGAACCGTTACCTTATAAAATGAAAATTTGCTTGACAATTTTACTTTGTTAATCTTTAAACTTATCAAAAATTGCTTTTCACGGTCAACATCTCAAAATTTTCAGATTTTGCGATGCCGCCGATGCTACAAAATTCGAACTTGAAAATCAAATAGACATTTTAATAATATGAAAAAATGTTTAAACGTTATGACTAAATAAAATATAATTAACAATACAGGCCGCGGACTCATTTCAGAGATCAGAAAGTGTATAAGTGATGTCAGAAACTTGAAAAAACAGTGTCAACATAGTGTCAAAATTATTCAAGTATTAAACCTATTTTTAGTCCTAATTTGTTCTTGGCCTTTATCCAACGAATCAATTTGTTTACGAAGTCAACTAAGAATGTCTATCCGGTGACTGTTTTATATTTTGCTTTGTAAATTTACACGATATATTAGTTACTTAAACAATTTTAATTTAAAAATTAAGAGTTTGACGTTTATTCTACGTGTTAATTTGTTTCCGAAATCAGCTAAGAATGTCTATCCGATAACTTTTTTCTAGTTTTCTTTGTAAATTCACAAGAACTATTAATTATTTAAACAATTTTAATTAAAAAATTAAGTGTTTGTCCTTTTTTTACAAATATATCTGTTTACGAAGTCAACTGAGAATGTCTATCCGGTGACTGTTTTCTATTTTGCTTTGTAAATTTACACGATATATTAGTTATTTAAACAATTTTAATTAAAAAATTAAGCGTTTGACGGTTATTCTACGAGTTAATTTGTTTTCTAAATCAACTAAGAATGTCCATTGGATGCCCCTTTCTATGTTGCTTTGTAAATTTACAAGGACTATTCATTATTGAAAGAATTTCAATTGAAAAATTAAAAGTTTGCTTTTCTTTCGACGAGTAGGCTTCGTTTTTTAACATAATTAACTTAGAATATCTTTCCGATGATTTTTGTTCTCTGACGCTTTGAAAATCTACAACTTTTAATTATTTAAAAAATGTTTATCAACATATTTATAGCTTGGCTATTTTTCAAGTAAGAGGCCTAATTTGTTTACGGAATGAAGTAAGAATGTTTCTCGATGATCATTTTCCATGTTACTTTGTAAATTTATAATAATTATAAATCTTTCAATAAAATTTCATAAACATATTGAGAGTTGGGGTATTATACAAATTTGTTTACGAAGTTAACTAAGAATGCCTTTGTGATTACTCTTTTCTAAGTTATTTGTTAAATTTACCAGAATTATTAATTATTAATTATTGAAAGAAGTTTCATAATAACTTTAGAATTTGGATATTTTTCGACGAATAGGGTCAGTTTTTTTACTAAGGTTTAGTTATAATTCAGCTACATACGAGTTTGCTCGAAGTACTCCCATTTTCCTAGATATTTGGTCAGATGAGACGAAAACTGCAGAAAACCACCTCCCGAGTTTAGTCGGGTTTTCAAAATTCGAGCACACAACCCTGTCTTTCGTCGTATATGGTACCCATGCGAAGTCGTGTATAAATAGAAGTTATTAAAGTAAAAATGATTATCGTGGTATTTTCTTGAACTTAATTTCCAAATAGAATAATTACAAGTAAATTAGTGGGTCGCGCGGGTAAGAGCTTCTAGTTTTCCGTTGAAAGTTCATTATTTTCGACTGAAAAGTACTACTATTAAATTTTTTGTTAAAAGTTCATTTTGTTTTATTTAGAAGTTTAATTATTCACGTTAAAAATTGAATTACTTTTTTGAAAATTTAACAAGTTTTTTAAAAAGGCATACTTATTTGGTTCAAAATGTAACTATTTTGTTGACAATTTGTCTTTTTGACTTAAAAATCAAATAATTTGATTACATTTTTTCCTTTTCTAACAAATTTATGCTTGTTTGAAAATCTAAATTTTTTAAAAATAAATTTTGTTTAAATATCATCTATTGACTGTTTCTTTAAAAATTTATCTTTCTAGGTTAAAAATTCCATTGCTTGGTTACAAATTTACTTACTTTCTTAAAAATTCTTTTTTTTATTTAACTTTTTTGTTGCAAATTCATATCCTGGGTTTGAAAATTTAACTATTTTGTAGAAGATTTAAATATTTGTTACACAAATAAATTATTTTGTGGAATTTTTTTTTTAATTGAAAATTGATTCGCTTATCTTAAAACATAGCAACTCAATTTTTTGTTAAAATTTATCTTTTTTAGTTAAAAAATGTTAGGAAATAAAAAATATAAACTAAAAATTTATCAAATAAAATTTGGAGTAACATCACATCCATTGTTCAAACTATTTAGTTAGAAATTTATCTAATTTGTTGAAAATTCGTATTTTTTTGTAAAGAAAATTAATCTTTTTGGTTTAAAATTTAACTGCTTTGTCGAAAGATTATCTTTTTGGTGAAACATGCAAGTGTTTGGTTGATAATTAATGTATTCAGGTTCAGGATTCAACTATTTTATTGGACATTCGTCCTTTTTTGGTTCAATACTGAAATTTCACTGAATTTTCCGCTATTTTGTGATTCGTTGAAATATCGGACATATTATTTTTTTAAATTAGCGAAGAAGTTCAGAAAAATTATCCAAGGAAAAATAAATTAAGTAGTGACAGCAGCCGACAATTGTGAGAAAATAGTGTCTGCTCAAAAAGTTTCTAAATTTAAATTCGATCTAAAAAAAAAAAAAAAAGAGTTTTACGATAGATCTCGAAAATCTCACAATCATTGGTTGATTGCCTCATTGCCTTTTTATTACTTGAAGTTGTTTTATATCTACAACAAGAATTTTTAAAAGTAAATCTACAAACTCAAATTTTATATTAGTTTTATGTTAGTGCTTTTCACTGGAAATTATTATTTTTTTAAACCATTTTATTATGCAGACATAAAGGTTCAAAGAAGACTTAAAATTTCTAAACTTTTTAGATTGTTAGTTTTTTTAACCTGAAATTATAATTTTTAAACAAAAAACATCATCAAGACTCCCAAATTTCAACATGTTTTGCTACCGTTTCTACTGGAAATCGAAATTTTAAAATATAAATCATTAGATTTCAAAACTGCTTAATTTTTAAACTATTTTAGGTTACATTCGCGTTTTACACCGAAAATTAGTATGTAAAATATCATTACAGTTCGAACGGTTCGAACAAGATTTTCAATTTTTGAACAGTAAGCTTACATTCACGTTTTTCACAAAAATCGGTAATTTTAAACAAAAATTGAAGAGAAAAATAAAGATTATGATGAATATTCAGAAATTTTAAACAATTTTAGGCTATGTTCAAAGTTTACACCAGAATGCGATTATTTCAAACAAAAATATTAGGTTTGAAGGTTTAAAATGCAACGCTTAGATGGACTAAATATTGTAAAAAATATATATTAATTCTGAAGTTCAGATATAAATGTAAAATTAAAATTTACTACAGCTATTACATTTTTCCTTCATAATTCATCTTTTTTTTGTGAAATTTCAAATAATTGATTGAAAGTTGGACTCCTTTGATAAAAAATTAATTTTTTTGGTTGGAAATACATCACTTTAGTTGAAAATTTAACTCTTTTATATAAAATTCGCTTTTCTCCGTTTTATAATCAATTTTTTAGACTACACATTTAATTATTTCATTTTTGGTTGTGAATTGGTCGTTTTTAGTTTGAAATTCGACGACTTGTCTGAAAATTAACTTTTTTGTTGAAAATTCATATTTACTGGTTTGAAAATTCTTTTGTTTAATAGATAATTCGCCTTGTTGGCCTAAATTTGAATAATTTGGTCAAGATTAAAAAGATGTTGGAAAGCGATATTATTTGTCTGAGTGTTGTAATAATTAAGAATTAAAACAATGAGTGAGATGTTAAAAATGAGATACTTCAGATCATAGGATGGTCTGAAATATGTCATTTTCAACATCTCACTCATTGTTTTCATTATTAATAATTTGGTAGAAAATTAAACTTCCATTTTTTTGTCAAAATTGAGATTTTTTAGTTTAAAGAATCAATTATTTGAATGAAAATCTATGTAATGAGTTTAAACCTCGTCTTTTTTGCCAAAAGATGAATTTTCTTAGGGAACAATTCGACTAATTGGTGAAATTTTAATTTTTTTAGTAAAAGAATTCAACTATTTGGTTGAAAATGTATGTAATTTCTAAAAAATTCGTTTTTTTGGGTAGGAAATTAATCTTCTTCATGGAAGATTTAACAATTAGATTATACATTTATGTATTTTGTTACAAATTCGTCCTTAATCGTAAAAGAAACTTCTTTGTTGAAAATTGAAGTATTTGGTTCAAAATTTATGCATTTTGTTGAGAATTCGTCATTTTAATTAGAAAAGTAATCGTCTTGATTGAAAATTCATCTTTTTTGGCTGAAAACTCAACTTTTTGGTTGAAATGAATCTTTTTTATTGAATATTCAACTATTTTGTTGAAAATTTGTCTACTCAGTTGAAAGTTGAATTATTTTGTTAAAAATTCATTTTTTTTGGTTAATTATTCATCATTTTAAATATCATCAATTATCGATAATATTGTTTTCGTTTTTCTATTATTTTAGATATTAAATACTATGAAATACAAAAATTGTGTATTAATATTAATTCTATATTTTAATTTAAAAATCGCGCGAGACAAAAAAAAATCAAAGCGCGAGCTCACGTGCTTGCCTTGTACTATCTTAAATTTCAGTAAATATTACGTCTAAATTAATATAAGAAAGGCAATCTGTTTTTCCACACTTTCAATTTCACTAGAGAATGTATTTAATTTGGTTTAGGTTAATAGAATAATAACACTTACCGAGAGGAACCAGTTTTCGTTTCTTAGAATTATTAGAACCATCTTCATCGTCATCATTATTAAAAACGTCTTTGACGTCAATGCGTCCCTTTTTCTTGGCTTGATTTGTCGGCTGAGGATGTGTATTGACGACTGGCGTCGGACTGGCTGGTGTTTTATTTCCTACAGGGTGCTCATTTGGACGCGCTCCAGCAGCTGCCATCGCAAATGGAACAAAGTTACCTACACAAAAATGCATTTTTTTAAACTACATGACATAAAAGTATTAATTAGCCAAATTCATGATAATATTATTATTTTGTTCCGCGAAAAATATTTTTCTAATATATTAGAGAACATACTGAAAATGAAAAATTGGCTAAAAAAAGTTTTATATATCCTTAGAAAATAAATATTATAACATATTTTTTTAATTGAGCTTTCAAAACTGTTTCAAACGCCTCCGAACTTCTAAACGACAAAAAAAAACACCAGAAAAAAAGTTAATAAGTAAAAAAAAATAAATAAAAAACATAAAAACTCAGAATAACATATGCAACACTTGCTTTCTTTGCACTTATCAAGCCTTGGACTTGTCTGTTTTGTTTATGGTTATCTTTTATCAGTAAAAAGCCCCAAGTTGTTCAAAATTTTGTTTAAGGAGAGCTACAAAGATAATATTTTAAACAAGAAATGCTAAATTCGGTATTTTCTTTTCCTTTGTTCAATTACCCACCTTTTCTCTAATATTTTTATTTTAACAATATGATGTATCATTTTATTTTTATTTTAGTATTTAAAACAATTTTTAAAGCCAGCCAGAAAAAAATGATATAAAACCCCTGAAAATGTCTATGATGAAAACACGTTTCCTTAAAATTGTCCATTTATTCTAGTGTTTTTTGATAATTAGAAATCATTAAGAGGTCCAAAATATCTTTGTAATCTCAGCTAGATATGTATATTTTCAAATGCACACATCTATATTATAAAATTTTTCTGTATTTATATTTTATATTCTCTAGACATGTCAAATTCTGTTTAGCGAACTTTTATCAACAAAAAGTCATCAATATAACAAAAACTTCTCTTATGGTACAGTGTATAAAAAAATATTAACATTTATGAAAACTAAAAAGTGAATAAATTTAATCTTTTTTCAAGATTTTTCTTTTTAGTTTCGATTTCTGTTACCGCACAAATTCCCTTTTTATTATCAATCTTATATTTTATCGGGGTTGCTAACAAATTCGAATTTCTAAATTCCCTGTTTTTTCGCTACCCAATATTTTATTTACCTGACAGTTACAATTAACATTTTCGGTAAAGAAAAAAAACCTTGCGCCTAGGAGATCAGTAACGTTAATTCACAAAAAAAATTATAACATATCATAAAAACTTCGAGTGACAACAGTCATACAGAATTTTATAAAATTTTAGATTAGTTTGTCGAAAATACTCGAATTTTTCAGGTTTTCCCTGATATTCCTGGACTTTCACTGACCATTTTTAAATTACCGAAATTTGCACATTTTCTTGACTTGCAGCAACCCTAATTTGTCTCATTTGAATGTTTTCAAGCCATTTTGAACTTTATGGTAGAAACTTTGATGAAAATACAGTGATTCAAAAAATAAAAAAGTTTCCATCCAGCTCCGTGTATGAAATATAAATAATTTCCACTTTAAAAATAAAATCCCGCACATTTACTGAAAAATTTCCGCTTTTCCCAAACGCACAATACCCTGTACCAGTGCTAAAATTCAAGATTCGCCGTAAAATACTAAAATAATTATAAAAACTTTTAAATAAGCGCGACTAAAAAGATTCTAGTATTTTTTTCTTTTTTTAATTCCATGCCTTTTCCAGGTCTTTTGGGTCGTGTAGCATCCCTGCTTAAAATTACGATACTCACTTCCACTAGTTTTTTCTGGTTCACTGACGAGGGACATTCTAGAATCTTCGTCAAGTGGCGGGGGCAACGATTGAGCAGGCGTAGCAGGCATAGCTGTGTGAGCAGGTGACGATCTCTTATCTTTCGAACTCTCTCTATCTAGATCAACTAACTCCTCAATATCATCATCGCGGTGATGATTTTGATGATGTCTGTGATGTCTACGATGATGGTGATGCTGTCTCGGCGGTGTCCGCGATGGTTCGGGCTGAGAAATTTCATCGAAATGAACTCCATCGTCACTGTCGCTATCAATCGGTTCAGTTTCGATGGGGGGCAAAATTTCGGGTTCGGGCTTCTTCAGTAACTTTTCATCCTCGTCATCCAGTATTGTAATTACTGGCTTTGGTTTATACTGCTCTTCTCTTTCAGCCTTTAACTGAAAAGGTAAAAAATCGAACAAGATTTAGAGTTAATTATTTATAGTTAGAAAGCCTTTGAATAAACTCATGGTGGCCGATTAATTCAAGGAAAAAATTCACGGTTTTCCCCCGGTTTTTAACCAGTTTCAGGGTAATTATATCAATAAAATTCAAACTTTTGAAGCTCGAACTTCTTTCATTTGTAGTATTAAAAACTGAACTGCAAATTGAAGCATTTAAGTTATTGAATAGCTTCTACCAATCAGAACAGGAAAGCGACGGTTTATTTTAATGGCCTTATTGTCTAAATACCGAATCTCAAATCAAAAAATGTCTTCGCACGGCGCTTCTACCTGTCCAGGCGTAACTGGATTTGTGTATTGACAAATGTAAAGATTTTAGAATGAGATACAACAATATTGAGACTTCACAACAATTCGTTTCTGTATGCTATTGAACCTATTGAACCCTATTGAACAATTTTAAATTAAATGCCATTAAACTGAAAAATCAATTTTGTTTAACTTTTATAAACTGAACAGTTCAAAGATTGGTGGTAAAAAATATAATGCTACGCTATCATTTGCAATACTCTAAATTAAAACTAATCCTACCTTTCAACTCACATTAATATAAATTTTACAAATAAGAAAGCTTAAAAAAACAAGTGTCTAGAAAAACTTGAAAAACAAAAATGGCGACCCTTCCAATTCAATAAAAATCTTAGAAGCAAAAAAAAATCCATTTCCAAACCAGAAAATATCTCAAAACTTTCATTTCCTCCCGTCCAACTGAATACAAATGTTTAATAAAATTCCCCTCCAATTCGGAAACAATTGGAAATAAAAAATGCTTCTGTTATACTCAATAAAAATGTTAAAATCAAAAAATGACCTTTTTCAATTCACAAACGACAAATAACCAAAGTTTCGTTTCTTCCAACTCTATAAAAATATTTAAAATAACAACATTTCCCTCTCCAAATTCAGAAGAAAATTGACTAATGTCCAACTCGATCAAAATCTTCAAAATATAAAATTTCTCTCTGCCAAGGAAACGAAAGTTACACTGTAAAAAAAGATTTGTGTAAAATTACAAAGTTTCGGAAAATTCAATATTGTATCATTGTAAATATCGCACAATTCGCTGTGTAATTTTACACAAGTATGTGAAATTACTTCCTCTAGCAATGTAAATAAAAGGACCCTCGAACAGCAGTGTAATATGACACACTCGATAAAAATAAAATTACACATTCCCTCGTACGAACTTTACATTCAGAAGGGAAAATTCAGTCACAGCGTGTAAAAATACCATGCGTCGGTAAAATGACTTTCCTGTGATTGAAAATTACTAAAAGAGAACTAAAGAGAACTAAAGTGTAAGTGTTAACGTCTCCGGCTTGTGTTTTTTCAATCTCCATGAAATTGTAAGAAGTTTGAGCTTTCGAGTGTTCGAAACCTGTCACCCTGATAAATTTTATTTTATGCTTTCACATAATGAATTTTACATTTTCGCATGTAAAATTATCGGCCGAATTGGAATATCACAACAGATTCGTAAAGTTACTCCGATACACGAGGGTCCTTTTATTTACATCCACCAGAGATGTAAAATTCAATACATTTTTTTCCAGTGACAAATGTTGTCGTTATAAACTTAATAAAAATTTAAAAAACAAAGAAGTTCCTTTCCCAATTACGAATAAAAACAACTAAATACTAAAATTGCTTCTTTTTCATTTAATATTAAAATTTCGAAATCCAATATTTGTTTTAAATATTATTCCATTAAGGTCGAATTATTTAATTTCAATTTGCTTAAAATTATTAATGGTTAAGTTTGTGTTTATACATCAAGATTGAGCTGAAATTTTTAACGAGTCAAGGCTTTCTTTTTGAAACAATTCAGTTTCTAATTGTGTAGTTTTGAATATTCGATTTGCAATAGCTTATTTAGATAAAAGGCAAAATATTGCAAAATATTTTTAAAAATTCTTCTTTTTCAATTGAAAAATAAAAAAATGAATCGATTGAAAATGAAGTATTTTAGACTGCAACAATATTTCGATAGAATTTTAAATTGAATAGAAACTTTAAATTATAAATCTATTAATTTGAATTTCAAAATTGAATTGAATTAATATTTAAAAAAAAAAGGTTACTTACCTTAAATTGCGTTATGCCATTCTATATGAAAGAAATTTGGGGCCCAAAGCATTTTTGAAAATTTTCAAAATTGCGGAAGTCACGCCATGTTGAATTTCCTCGTCACATTTTTTTTAAATTCTCAATATTACTGGAAACGATAATTGGATTTTGATCAAAATTTGACACATTAGATGTAAAATGATATATCTTAAGAATATAATAAAATTTAAAAAAATAATAATTTTGCCCGAAAAATTCCCAAATAAATTTTGATTTCATTTTTCATGAATTCTCCATTTTTAATTTTTTTAATACAGATGAAATGACTTCATGGAAAATCACCTTTCTTAAATAAAAAAAAATCATGGAGACTCTTCTGGGTCCCAAGATATCGTAATTTTATTAAGACGCGCAGGTATTATTGAGACGATTGAGAGTGAATAATATTGAAAACAAACTAGCGTCCACTTCTCGCGGACTGAGACACTGAAAAACGCAGGGAGGGGGGCAACAAGCGGTCTCACTAAAATTACGATATCTTGGGACCCTATAATCTCCAGGATTTTTTTTTGTTTATTAAAGGTGATTTCCCAACGAATCATATTATCCTTATTTAAGAAATATTAAAAGGGGAGGAATTCACGAAAAATGGAATCAAAATAAGTTCTAGACTTTTTTTCGGACAAAATAAAAAAAACAAAATTTTGATTCTATTATATTTTTAAAATATGCCATTTCACCTCTAATGTGTCCAATTTATATAAAAATTCAATTATCTTTTCAGATATATTGATAATTCAAAAAAATATGCACCCGAAAATCAACATGACCTAACTCCCGCAATTTTGAAAATTTTCGAAAAATCCTTTGACCCGAACATTTCTTTCATAAATCGTTATAATTTTACCAACTTGCATTAAAATCAAACGACCAGGGGCAGATCCTCACTTCATGGCCACCCTGAAACTAATCCAAAGGAAACAAATCGATGCTTACCCTTTCAAACTCAGCCGCAGGATCCGGGTGTGAAGCATCCGCGTATAATTTATCACGAAGACGCTGAAGTTCCTGCCTCTCAGCACAACGATCTCGCGAGTCAGTTTCGGCTTCTACGGCTCGTTCTTCCAGTCGCCGTGACAGCTCTTTGCCCTTATAATATTTCGCATCGTCTCTGTCATCATCGTAGTCCTCGAGGAATTCTTTGAGTCTCTTGGCTTCCCTTTCCCGGGCATCTCTCTTCGCCCTCTTCTTTTCCGCCTCTTTCTCATACTCTTTTAGTTTACGACGCTCTCGACCTTCCCAAGTTCTTAAACGCTCCTGATAAGCTGCGTCCTTTTCTCTCGCTCGCCTTTCATTCTTTTTTCTCTCCTTGGCCTCTTCCTCCTCTTCGCGCTCTCTCAGAATCTCCCTTTCCGTCTTCCTGGCTTCATCCCTCTCGCGTTCCCGGTCCCGGTCCCTCTCTCGCTCCCGCTCACGTTGCTCCCGCTCTCGTTCTCTTTCCCGATCCCGCTCTCTGTTTTCTCTCTCTCGTTCCCGTTGCTCTCTTTCACGTTCCCTGTCGCGATCCCGGTCACGATCACGATCCCTTTCTCGATGCCCTTCTCTGTCATTGCGTGTGCGATCACGATCTCGATCTCGTTCTTTGGATCTGAAATTTACAACAATTTGTAAAAATTATAAATTTATAATGTAAAGCTTCTTGGCAGAGGAAGCTTTGTAGTTGTAACAATTTCAAATGTTTTTTTAATCGACTTAATTATTAGTTTCTCAGTCTATAAATGACTAATACAACGTTCTAAGGAATTGCACTAATTTCTCAAAGCTGATGCAAGAATTTATAAACATATATATGTTTTTACATTCTCATTCATGAGAGTGTAATGTAATCGTCCAAATTTTCGATCTCTGGTTTTTAACGGATCTTTACGTTTCGGCACTCACAGAATCCGAAAATTATAAAATTTTATCGGTGTCTGCCTGTATGGCTGTATGTATGGTTACCTGAATATTGTAGCCATGCTAACTTTTGAAGGATTTGACCACTCGAGTCAGCCTTTGATACACTTCTTAAGGTTCGCAAAATGAAGGTTAAGTTCGTTCAGCAGATATTTCCAACCAAAATTTCAAAAAACTTGGAGCATTTTCAAAATTAAAAAATTTGTTCTTTTCATATTTTGGAAATTTTTGTCAAAGCTTCTTATAGACGGGCAAAAAACTTGCAAAATTTCCAAATAAAATTTTCAATTTAGATGAAAATTAGAAAAGTTACATACTTTTCAAAAATTTAAAAATGTTTAGAAAAACAGAAAAAAATATTTGTCAAAGACTAGGAAATTTCATTTAAATTTGTCACTAGATATAAAATATATTTAGAAACTATGTCAGTTAAATTTTTCGATTCAATAAAAATTCAAAAAGTTACGAGCTTTTTCAAAACTTGAATAAAAATTTTGTATGAGTTTTACAAATTTTTATCAAATTTTCTGGTACACGTCAAAAAGACTTGCAAATGATCTTTATAACATTTTTAAATTCGATAAAAATCCAAAAAGTTATATGCTTTTCAACATTTTGAAAATTTTCAACAAAAAAAAGGACATTTTTTTTTAATAGATTAAGAAATATCAATCCAAATATAAAGATATAAAATATATGTTTTTCGAAACTATTATTGTGAAATTTCTTGTTAGACCAAAGTTCCAAAAGTTGGATCATTTTCAAAAATATGCAATTTTGGTTTTTAAGAGATCCATAAGTTTAAAGCGTTTTTTTAAAGTCGATTTTAACAGAATTTACAAATTATCTTCATGAAGTTTTCCAATTGGACACAAATTATCGAGCGTGAAGCGTGAGTTTCGTGATGAGAATGTAATTGTCAAAGCCGTAGGTGCTTTGAGGATGTGCCCGCGCGGCGGGCATATTATTTTCTAATCACTTCATAATGTTTTAAAAGTGTGCTTTTTATAGTAAAACTTTTGTCATTAACATAATTCAAAGTTGATGGAAAAATATTAAAGATTCCTTGACTTAAGATGAATCCGTTCAGCTGCAATATTAATATTTTTTACTCAAAACTTAAGGAAGTTGTTGTTAATTATAATATTTCTTAAATCGGTTTTGCAGTACAATTTTTTATATTGTAATAAATCAAAGTTAATGTATTTGTATTGTCAGGGTGTCTAGCGATCAGGCCGTGTAAAATTCCCGGCTTTATATCACACATTTGTAAATACAAACAAAGTTTTAAACCCAGAGATCAAATTTACAGCTAGTTCATTTGAATATTTGAAACAACACAATGAATAAAGAATATTATTATAGGTTGAAACCAATTTTACTTGGATTATAAACGAGGTGTTGATCAGTTGATTTTTCTGCATACACCAAATTTCAAGATCTCAGAAAGATTTCACGTTTCAAAATATTTCACAAACAATTCAATATTTTAGAGGAATTTAAAAAGATTTCGCAGATTTAAAATGATTTTAATGAGTTCAGAAATATTTGAAAGGATGACACCATGTTGAATGTTTGAAATATTTTCAAATATTTCAGAAGATCTCAAAAGATTTTATAAGGATTTCAGATTCCATAACAAATACTTAACATTTACCAATTTTAAATTAGATTTTACACGATTATACGCATGATAAAGATTTTAGAGATTTCAAAGAGATTTCATTCACTTCTGAAATATTTCAAAGATTGCACAAAGATTTTTAGATTAGCTTACTTATTATCAAATTCCAAAAAAATTTAATTTTCCAAACATTTCACAAGATTTGAAAGATTTCAGAAGGATTAAAAAGATGCGAAAGATTTCACAAATATTTCAATGTTTTATAAAGATTTAAGAAAATTTCACAAAGATTTCACATGTCAGGAGATTTCAACGATTTCAAAATATTTCAACATTTCATTTTGAACAAATTTACAAGTATTCCCTAAAGATCAGATATTCACCATATTATTATTGACTATTTTTATACCAGATGTTACGCGATTGTACATGACACAAAATTTCAAAAGATTCCAAAAGCAAGCCTCACAAGTCCCTATGGGATAAAATATTGGAACCCAAAGGCTTGTAGGATACCTTTTCGTGCTAAAAGGATAACAAATTCAGGATACATTCATACGACTTCAAAACGATTCAAGTTAAATTAAAAAGATTGATTACCGTAAAAATTGGAATGAATTCAGAGGAATTTAAGGAAAACGAGAAAAATTCGAAGAAATTCATAAAAATTCAAAGTGAATTGAAAAAATTCAAATAAATTGAAAACAATTTTAAAATATGAAAAAAATTGATTGAATTCAGTAACGTTGAAATAACCTTACACGAATTCAAGGGAATTCAAAAGAATTTTGCGAAATGTCCAATAATTCAAGATGAGGTTAAAAGGCTTCAGTATCAATGAAATGAAGCCATTTATAAGTTCAAAAAAATGCAATAGAATTCCAAACTATTTAAATATTCAGGGTTAATTCCAAAAAATAATGTTCAAATCTTTTAAACCCTGCTCATTTCTAATAAAAAAGTGATTAATGACTTAAAAAAAAACAATTCAAATTAATTGAAATGAATTGGATTTTTTTTAATCGAAAAAATCCATTATTTTTATTGAAATTTGAATGAATGTTGAGGAATTTAAAAAGCTACCAAGTGCATTGATAACATTTAAAAAACATGGAAAAAATCATTGCATTAAGTAAATTTCTAATGAATTTAAAAAAATTAAAAGGACACTCAAAAGAATTTGATGAAATGCCTATAAATTGAAAGTGAGTTTAAAAGACTTCAAAATGAATTAAATGAAAACTTTTTAAAAGATCCATTGAATTTAGTACAATTGAGCGAATTTACAAGAATTTAGGATAAATTATTAACATTTCCGGGAGAATTTAAAACAAATTGCAAAAAATATTTGAAAACCTCTTCAAATCATTGAAACCCTATGAAATCCCTAACTTCTTGTAAGTTTTTTGAAATCCTTGACAATATTGAAATCCCTTAAAATTACTGAAACCCTCGGAAATCCCTAAAAATTGTTTAAAACTCTTGAAAATGCCTTATAACCTTTTAAAATTCCCTTAAATATTTCGAAGTCTTTGATATTGCTTCAAACTATTGAAATAAATACAAAAAAGTTTCTGGAAATCGTCTAAAATTTCCTCAAATAATTCAAATCGTTTGATATCTCTAGAAATCCCTTCAAACTTTTTAACACCTTAAAAACGCTTGGGAATAATTTACAATGCCCTCATATATTTTGCATACTTTGACATCCCACTAAATTCCTTAAATCGATGAAGAAGTACTTGTAATCTCTTAAAATAACCTGACATATTTCAAACCCCCTAAAATATTGTTAAATCCCTTGGAATTTTTGTTAAGTCTTGAAAACGCCAATGAATTGAGTTAATTTAGAAGAATTTAGGATGAATTCTAATAACTAATTGTAAATCTCTTCTAATCTTTGAAACCATACAAAATAACTCCTCATGCATAAATTCTTTGAAAACCACTAAAATATTACAAGATCCCGTGAAATGCTACGATGATATTTCTAGAAATCCTGGAAAATGTATTAAAATACATTAAAAGCTTTAAAATCCCTTACAATCTTTAAAATCCTCGCAAACATTATAAAATCCCGTGAATCATTAAAAATATTTTCAAACCCTAAAGGTCATGTATAATCGCTCAATATCTCCTGAAATTCTAGAAAATGCTCTTAAAATATTTAGAACGTTTCGAAATCCCTTTAAATTAATGAAATTAATTAATAATTCCTTGGAATCTTTTAAATTTCACTAAAATATTTCAAATTAAAATCTCTTACAGATGCTTTAGAAGTTTTAAAAATACCCTAAAATCTAAAAAATCTGTTCAAATGATTGAAATCCATTAAAAAAATTCTCGGAATCTAAAAACACCCTGAAATATTTCAAACAAATTCAAGGCAATTCAGAAATAACTATAGACCTGAATTGAATAGTGTTAATAGTATTAACCCATGAGATAATTTATTGAAATAAAAGTGACCAGTTCGAACTTTTTATTTTAAAAGGTGACTAAAAAGTGATTTGAAGAAAAAAGTGATTAATAGTGACGGTGTGGCAGCCCTGATTATTTTTGAAAGTTACTTCTTACAGAAATTCACTGACTTGCTACTTTTTTTCAAATTTCCAGGCTCTTCGAAGCTTTGATCTTTTTATAAATTTGTTTAAATTTCCATTATGGGCTGTAGATAAGGTACAATAGGGACCAAATATTGAAAAAATGTTACAATAGGGGACATTGGGACCGATCTGTGAGGCCTGCAAAAGATTTCAAATGTTTTCAAATATTTCAAAAGATTTCACGGAGGCTTGTGTACACCACACCTCAAGAGATCAACCCCAAAATCAGTATTTTCCGTGGCGCACTATTAATGCAAAACTTGGCTCAGGATTGAAATATACGAAAGGAAACACTGTAATTTTAAATACCTAGATCTAGAACGCCTTTTATCTCTTCTGCTGTTACTATCCCCTCGAGTTTTATGAGTAGGACTGCCAGCTTCTCCGTCATTATCATCTCTACTTCCATCTTCATCTCTTCTATCTTTTCTATCTCTCTCTCGCCTTTCTCTACCTTCTTTCTCCTCGGCTTCTTTCTTCTTCTTAACTTGGGCCTTTTCCTCCTCCTGCTTCTATAAAACACAAGAAAACACACGATATGAGCAAAATGCTTTCATGACAACCGTGAAAATCAAACTCTTGTGAAAGAAAAATTCAAAATTAAAATTTCCAGATTTAAATCAACATAATATATAAATCATAATAATTTACTTTCATTAATACCAAAAACTATTGCAATACAATTTTAATTGTAAAATCAGATTACTGAGAAGAAGAAAAAAATCTTTACAAAAATCTTTTAAACTAAAGGATCTAGTTAACTTTAAATTAAAAGAAAAATGCACAGCATTTAATAAAAAGAGTCTTCAAAAGATCCTAAAACTGAGACAATGTGTGAGAATGTAAAAAAGTGTTTACTTACATCTGGATTCAAATTTGACACATTGTCTCGACTGAGTTAATAAAAAATTAAAAATCGATTTACTCACAGGCGCAAATTGATCGTTAACTAGACGAAGGATAAATTGAATTTTCATACATAAGTATAATGTGTGTTCTTATCGATGATGTATACTCACTCCGTTGAAACGTGCTTGAGCAGCAGCATCTTACGATATCTTGTTAATATATCAAGTACCTAAGTGCACGTACAAAGTTTGGAGACAAACGTAAGAGCTCCCTTAGAAACTAGCTTATCACTAAGTACCATTACTTTAACCATAGACGCATCGTAGAAGGCCACCCAATGTACTTACAACATTGCAAATGTGCCTGTGTTTCGATAGTGTCTAAATACTAAAAACGTAAATGGAAAATAGGGCCATTGAGAGAGAATATCCAATAATTATGAGAAAGTATTAATATACCGATCAGAAGCGGAGTCATCACGAAGAAGGGTATCCACCAATACATCATTCGCATTTGCTGAGAAACTGTCGAATGTCTGTCAACATTGTTCCTTCTGGTTATGGCTATACGCGGCAGCTGATGCACCAAACTGTTGAATATTAAATGCACAATAGTTCGCCCGCCCTTTGCATGTACAATAGCATCTCTTACCCAAGTAGCGCCTTAAATCTAAAATAACTTTTTTTTCCACCTGTTTTTAACTACAAGGAAAACTAGGGATTATTGTTCCAAATTTTTATTCTGGACCTCTACTGAAATGGTAAGGACCTCTAAAGCTTCAAGAAATTTTCTACTATTTCCGAGCATCACTTCTACATTTTTTTCAACTAATTTGTTCAATGCATAAGCTTCGATTTTAAAGCAAGATGAAATTTTAATTTCCGAGCAGTAGATTCTTTTGAAACCAATTTCTTTAAATAAATCAAATGGAAAAATCATTTAATTCAAATGATACAATCAAAGACGGATACAGTTAGAGAATTTTATATATGAAAGAGTTTCAATCTGGGAACAATTAAATATTAAAACTTTTATTTTTGAAATAAAACTCAGTTTAAAACATAGATATGAACTCTAAAGTACATACTTTCAATTTAAATGTCTGATTAAAAGTTCAAATTTCAAATGTGATAAAAAGTGAAAAGCTTACAAACTGAAGGGATTTGATTAAAAATTTTCTTAATTCACAAGTTAGTAAATAGGAAAAAGGTTTCAAATTGGAAAAAATAAAATCTTCCAAAATTCAAAATATAAAAAATTGAACCTTGAAAACACTAAAATTTGAAATCATCTGCAGCTGCATATTGAAATTATAAATGCAGAAATTATATTTCAATTCAATTATATTTTAAAATTTTGAATTCAGAAGCAAAAAGTGATATTCAGCCTATAAATGTATGATAGGTGTACAAACTCTAAAAGTAACTAAATGTCAAACTTCTTTCAATTTAAAATAAAATAAAATTCCAATTATAAAATTTATTTTTAAATCTAACATTTATATATTTAAACTTCAATATCATAACCGTTCAAATGTAGGAAATCTTAAAATTAAAATGTTATTGATAAGTAATTAAGAATCAAATATGAAATTTTGAAAGCTTTAATTTCAGGAGTCCAAAGTGGAAAACCTTAAAATGAACATGTGCATCAGAAGATTTACACAATTTATAATTATTGTAAATTTAACAACAAAAATTCAAGCTAAATGTCCATTTCTTGAAAAAATGTAATTAAATGAACTTTGTTTATCTGGAAGCTTCGAAAACAAGCATTAGTTCAAAAGTAAGAATAAATTTAAAAAAAAAAAAAAAAAAAAAAAAAAAAAACAGTTCAACATTCCATTTCAGTAAACGCCCTATACATTTTAGTTTACAATCAACAATTCATCGACGAATTAGGATTAAAATAACTCAATAGGAAAATTTCTTCCTTCTGAAAATTCAAATTGTGAACAATGTACTACAATAAGACTTGAAACTCAATAATAAAAACAGAATACCTATTCAAAATTTGAAATTAATTTTTTTTAAACACACTCTTTTTAAATTGACTCTTTGGACAATAATCCTTAGTAATAACTGATGGAACAGAAAAAAAAAATACAAAGAACAAAATAAAAGTGCTGGAATTTAGATGCATGTGAAGAGATAATGGAACTTTAAAATATGAAATATCAATAATAACCGAAGGGATTTGAGTGGACAATTGGCTAACAGAACTAGAATAACCGAGTGAAGTTGTGTTGGTTCATGGTTGTGGAATTTACTCACAGTGTGAAGACGACTTGGTCAGTCAGAGTGGCGGATCTGGAGAAGCGCGCACCTAGGTACTACGAACATGTCTGATCGAGACGCTGACAGAAGCTGTTTACACAAAATAAAGACAACAACTGAACAGTCTCCATCGTGGTGAAATAATAATTTCAGTTTTTGAACAATAAAAGTCTCGATCTGTTACACATTTACAATCTTTGAAAAAAAAATAATTTTTTTAAAAGTATCCCAGCTTCAAGCCTTTGATTTATTTTTTTCTGTGGACCTCGAAATTGCTTAATACAAGCAATGTGCAAACTTATCGTATATTAATTTGTATTGCACTATTCAATTACAGTCGAGTGCTGATTGATATAAGGTTTGGGAACTCAAATAATTCAATGTTCAACTTATTACTGAAGAATTTCAATTTTCTTGCTAAATTATTTTGGAATTTCTATTGAATCTTTTTAAATTAGACTTTTAAAAGGTTTTCAAGCTCCACTGCTTTTGAAAATTGAGAAACAATCTGAATTAAAGTTAATGTTTTACTGGGTGATTTGTGTGCACGATTGAAATATAATGTCACCCGTTTGATGGAGTAATTCAGAAAATGAATATAATGAGCTGAATAAAAAGAACGCGAAAACGAGGTAAGAGAGTATTGAACAAATTCTTATTCAATTCGAGGGATTAGTCATTTTTTAAATAGTTCAAATGGTTCTTCGCTGCGAAAAATATTACACCCACTCCAAATCAAAGGTGAAAAGATCTAAAGAAACTAGAAATTTGAAAAATAATTCAATTTTGATCATTTATGATACCAAATTTGTTAACTGATAGCATGAGGGGTTTTATTTTATAATTTTTAGTAATTTTAATTTTAAAGCAGGGCATTACTGATTGTTTAATATTTCTGAATATCAGGTTCTTTAAATTCCCAATTATTATATTTGAAACCCTTCAAACATGATACTTTCGTATTTTGAATGATTCTAAAGTGTCTGCCCGATGGATAATTTTAAATTCTCGGCCATTTCCCAGTTTTCTCTCGGAACATTTTTCATCTACCTATTCTGGGAATTAGAATTCTTTTTTAAAATTTCCATGTCCTAAATTAGAATTTTATTTCCTTTGAAAAATTCCCTGTTCCGTGTAAGAATGATAGTGCTTTTAGTAAATTCTCAGTTCCAAGTCAGAATTATAATGCTTTTGAAAGATTTTTTGTTCCTGATCTGAATTACTTTTTTTTTAATTTTATGATCCAATTCAAAATTACATGTAATGTTGCTTCAAAAATGTCTTGTTCCAACTCAAAATTAGAATTTTTTTCGAAAATACACTGTTCCAAGTCAGAAGTATATTTCATTAAACTTATTTTTTAAATTCGGGTAAAACTAGGAATTATAATTCTTTTGGAAAATTATCTGAACCAACTCAAAACTTTAATTTTATTCTCGCAAAAATTTATTATTGAAATTAAGAATAATGACAATTATTTTAGAAAATTCCAAGGTGGCCGTTTTAATCACGGAAAAAATTCCCGATCATTTTCCGCCCTTCTCTCTGCTTTCGAACAGTTCTTATGGTCATTGAAATTAAAATATAGCTGCTAAAGCTAAAAATTTTTCTTTTTGAAACAATAAAAACTGAACTGAAAATGAAAGCATTGAAAGTGGAACCCTTTTGGAATTTAGACTTTTAAAATTGAAGCTTAAAAGATTGTTAATACGATTTTTTTTAATTTAAACGCTGAATAATTTACACATACAATATAAGAACTATATTAACATTTTGAAATTGATCAACTTTAAATTAAATGCTGTTCGACTGATAAATAATTTTTTTTATCTTTTATAAATTTAACAGGTGTATAGCGCTTTGGAAATTATATCATTTTAAGCAATTTCAAATTTCAAACATTACCCAATTGAACTACTAAAATTATTTTTTAAACTGACCCCTTTTTCAGTTAGAAGCTAAATTATTTTCATTTTAAGTAACGTTCAAAATTCAATTTTTAAAACTCTCAAATTTGAACTAATAACAGATTTCTATTTACAAGCAATGCATTTTTAAATTGTTTAATTTCATATATTATATTAAAAATTGATTTTTTGTAATGAAGAGACAAATATTAAAAAATTATTATTTTTTAATATTCAAATTTCAAATTGAATGGGTCCAGAATTAAGTATTATAGACTGAAGGAATATTTTCATATTTGAAATTGAGCAAAAACGTTGAATTATGAATCTATTAGGTTGAAATTATTTTAAAAATGAAAATAGTTCATGAATTTTCAATCAGAAGTTTACATTTCTTTGCTTACTAAAGCTTTCGAACAGAAACAGTTCGGGTTTTAACGTTAAAATATGTAAATTGTTTGATTTTGAACAGATTCTTGTGAAACTAATTAATTCCCAGTCAAAAAATAAATATACTGTCAGTTATCGGTTTCAAAAAATGCTTGGTCCAGCGGCCACCCTGAAATTCCATTGTCAAATTACAGATATCTCTTCTAAAATAATTTTAAAAATACTGTTAATATTTATTTTAGCTCAATAGAGTGAAAAATCCCGGTTACTGAATGAAATTCCAGGTCGGGAAGGCGCCCTAGATTCAAGCAAATTCTAAGGCTAACATTGAAATTTAAAAATAGGAAATTAATTGCTCTTGCAAAACATGTGGAAGCAGTGAAAAAGGAAATTAATTAAAATATAAAGAAAACATTTCAAGAAGCGAAATAATTGCAATCTTGCAAGCCAATATAAAACTAGCCATTGAGATTTACTGATTATGGAAAATGAGAAAATGAGCCCCAGAATAGAGTCGAAGAAATATTTGAGTAGATTAAAAAATGACGAAACCCTCGCCTTGACATAAGTGAGGACGACAATTAGATTTTTTCGAGTTAGTTTTGCACATTCTTGTCATGTTGATATGCACTGACTTACCAGCTAGGCTGCAGCTGCCTTTCGAAAATACGAGGGATGTGCTGTGATTGACTCCTTCAGAGCCAATGAGTGAGAGAAAGAGTGGTCCCCGCACACAGCATTCCTAGGCGTGTGCTTTTGCTGTGTGCGACGCACGCTGCCTGTCATTATAATTACAGCAACGAGTCACGGCTCCACATATTTAAGACTAACTTAGCAGACACGCACCCCACTATCATAAGTAAACTTAATTCTAAGGTTTATCGCTAATATTGTCCCTCCTCGTACACCCAACACATTCCTTTACTTTAGATTTAGAAGCATACCACTACGTTATTTAAACAAAATTCACTGCGAATTACATCGAGTGTGGGATAGAAAAGTGCTTTCGAAAGAAAATAATAGACAATAGGAAGAGAAAACTTTCGAAAACGATTCTCGATACTCATTATAATTCCAAATTATGATCAAATAGCAAGGCTGCCACAGACAAAAGTGGAAAAAGTGACTACTGTTCACACAAAAAGAGGCCTGTAATGTCAACAGAAACACATATCTACTAAAAAATTTCAATTTCATTATACATTTAATTTATCGGACAAAATTTTATTGCTGAATTCGGGAGTGAAAAAAAAGTTCGCAATTACTGGAATTAATTTTTAAGCAATATTCAGACAAATAGTAATTCATTTTGTTACAAGCTAAATCAACATTCGACGCTTAATTGCCGTATTGCAACAGAGATTGGAAAACAAGAAAATTTTAAATTAAAATAATTTAAGTTTTAATATTGCAGACTTCGTAGTCTAAACTGCTCTCAAAACAGTATAAACAGGATGAGTTTTTACTAAAATGGGAGACTAATGGTAGAATAAATTCTTTTAAGGAGTATTGGTGAAGATACCATATTGAATTATATGTGAAAGGATTTACATTCCTTAGCTTTCAAGTAAAAATGTTGCAATTTCTACAAAATAGATGCATTTTTTACTAAAAAAAAAGATAACTTTTCCACCAAAAATGGAAGTTGAATTTTTAATTAAAATCATTCATTTTTAACTACAAAATTTTTGTCCCAAAATGATGAATATTACACCAATAAAATGGTTCTTAACAAAATGAATTCTTGACGAACAACGTAATCGTTAATATCTCAACCTAAAAACACAAAATATTCAACTAAACAGTTGAAGCTTCTACTAGAAAAAAAAATGTATTTTCAAATAAAAATGGAATAGTTAAATTTTCATTTAAAAAATTAATTTTTAACATAATTGTTCAATTTTCAACCAAGGAAATGAATTTCCAATTCGTGCCAAAATTCGATGAATATATTATATATATTATATAATATATTAATATAATATATATTCGCGCTCGATGATATATTCATTTTTTCACTGATTTTTGTGAAATAAAACATTTAATTTTCGATTTTTCAAGAAAATTCAAAAAGTTGTTATGATAGTCTTGTATGGCTATGAACCGTTTTTTTCAGATTCAGGGGGTCTCGAAACGTGGAGAATAAAAAAATCCGGGAAAATCAGTATTCACATAGAAACAATACCTTCAAAACAACATCTTCAACCAAGACAGGTCAACTTTTGAAGAAATAGTTACATTTTCAACAAAAGAAGTCCGAAAAAAAATGTTGAACTGCAACAAAAAGTTAATTTTTAATGAAGAAAAATGATTTCCATAAAAAGATTAATTTTCCCTCCAAAAAATGAATTTTAAATAAAACAGTTGGATTTTCGACCAAAAATATCACTTTTTAACAAAATAGTTGAATTTGCACCATAGATTACTTATAGATTGATTGAATATGCTTTTCTTTTTTCTTAACATAAAATCTAAAATTATATCGACCAAAATGACTAAAGTGACATTAGTCCTTTAAAAGTGACCCTAGTGACTTTTTCTTTAAAACGTGACTAAAAAGTTACTTTAAAAAGAAGTAACTAAAAGTGACTATGTGGCAGCCCTGTGTCAATATTTTTCTACGAAAGATAAGAAGATAGAAGAAGAAAGAACATTTTTTTCTGGTTCGATTTCAGATTTTCTTTTAAAATTAACCATATTGATTATATGTATCTCGTAAGAAATTGTTGTATTCCTTTTCGCCAAGACACTAGACTGGATATAAAGTTAAATAAAATTTGTAATTGTTATTTAAAAAAAGTACCATTTAATTTTTTTTATTTTCGGAGTATCTAAACGCTTCTTAAATAATTTAAAGGTTGAATTTTTGGGAGAAGTAAAGTAACGGGGATGAACGAAGAGTAGGGCAAAGAATTCTTGAAAACCTACCTTCATGACTTCCCTGAACTTGCCAATCTCTCGGGTGATCAAGTCGCGCTTACTTTCTTCGATTTCGGCGTCGTCCAGGTTCAACTGTTTTGTCGATACCTTTGCTTGATGTTCTTCTGAAAAAAATTAAATTTAAATAGTGCTATTCAATTAAAATATCTCCTAACACTTTCTTACAGCGAATACTTAAGAAAGATGTCGAAAACAGATCAATATGTTTGTTAATATTTAAATTACCTGGAGCAGATTGTGCCATTTCAATATCACTAGTGTGTTCTTGAATAATCTGATTAATTCGAGTAAGAGCATCAGAATCCACTACTCTCATTCCTTCATCCATATAGTCATCTCCGTCGTCGCCGTCAGCATTTTCACCCGTTGACTCGTCCTGCAGTGGTGACTGGCCACCACGAAGTTTCTTCCGCCTTTCGGCTAAATTCAAAAACGGAAATTCGAATGTAAGTTAAATATAAGAGCACTTTCAACAGTTAAAACTTCTTTATTTGATTTTTAAAGCTCAGGATAATGCAGGGTTGCTACGAAATCTCAATTTCGAAAATCCTAAACGCTATACATGTTTCTTTCATGTAAAAAACAACCTTACACCTACGAGATTAATAATGTTGATGCAAAACAAAATGTTTGATTCTAAATTTCTTTTAAAGAGTGTTAGCGACTTTCTCAAGAATTTTGTTCAACCCAAATAGTTAATTTTTTAACCAAGATGAATAATTTTCTACCAAGATAGGCGAATTTTCAACAAAGTACACAAAAATACTACTAAAAAAAGATCAATTTAAAAAAAAGACATTTTTCAACAAAACAGTTGAGTTTTCAACCAGAGATAAATTTGCAACGAAGCAGAATCATTTTATACCAACAAAGACAAATTTTCAACAAACTACATGAATTTTGAACCAAATAGTTGAGTTGAACAAAAAATGAAATCATTAAACTTTCAGCTAAAAGCATAAATTTTCAATAAAAAAAGGAATTTTCAAAAAATTGCGTAGTTATATTTTCAGCCAAGGAGATGAATTGTTAACCAAAATTTGAATTTTCAACAAAAATTGTAATAGTAATTTCCACTAAAAGATATTGTAATTTTTAAAGAAAACCAGTTGAATTCAACCAAAAAATACAAATTTTCAAGAAACTAGTTGAGTCCTCAACCAAATCAGTTTAATTTTCGAACCAAAAAGAGGCATTTTTAACAAAGGAGTTGAATTTCCAACCACCAAATATTTTTCAGTCGAAAAAAAAATATACTTTTATTCAAAATGTTAAATTTTCAAGCCAAATATAGGACTGCTCTACAACAAACTTGAATTTTCAACCCAAAGATATGAAATTTCTGCCAAAATAATTCAATTTTCAACTCAAAAAAACAGTTTCAAACAAAATAGACTATTTTTAACCTAAAAGAACAATTATCAAGCAAAAATGGAATACTTACAGTTTAAGTTAAAAAATTAATCTTTATGAAAAAACAACAATTTTCACAAAATAGTTGAATTTACAATCAAAGAAATAAACTTGCGACAAAAGTAATATATATTTAAAAAAAAAAAAATTTCACAAAAATAATTTAATTTATTAATTTTCAACAACAAAAAAGAATTCTCAACAAATACTGTAATAGTTGATATTGCCACTAAAAATATTTTAATTTTCATTCAAATATTGTTGAATTCAATAAAAAAATACAAATTTTCAACAAACTAATTGAATCCTCTATAAGAACAATTTTTAACCCAAAAGTATGATTTATTTGCAAAGCTGTTGAATTTTCAATCCGAAAACATGAATTTTCAATTTAAAAAAATTAATTTTCAACCAAATAGTTGAATTTTCGTACTAAAATAATTGAATTATCAGTCCAAAAAGACCACATTTTCACAAAATAATAAAATTTGCAACAACAAGATTAATTCTAAGCCAAAAAAAAAATATATATATTTGTTATATTATACGTTTCTAAGAATTGCTATTAACGTAATTTCATTTCATGACGCCTAAACTTCAACTTCAGTTTATAAAAAATTCCCTCACCTGCAGCAACCCTGTTATGACACCAATAGTGAGCAATATAATAATGATCATTATATGTAATGATTGAATATGTATTGAATTAAACATGTCCAAAATCGTCAACACTGAGTTACTGAAAATTAATACTGTTACAATCGGTAAAACCGAATTGCATTGGTAAGTAGCGCCACTTGCAAATCTTGATAAAATATGAGTAAACGCGATGTTCGAAATTATATTACTTTTGATCAATTCTTTATACTTTTACGCAATTATTGACTCCCGATCTGAGCGCCATCTGCGAACTATTGACTAAATATTGGTGTATT
Organism: Belonocnema kinseyi; assembly: GCF_010883055.1. Taxonomy (NCBI): domain Eukaryota; kingdom Metazoa; phylum Arthropoda; class Insecta; order Hymenoptera; family Cynipidae; genus Belonocnema; species Belonocnema kinseyi. The sequence goes on along the minus strand of NC_046659.1, from coordinate 94,944,375 downwards.
TGCCTCTAATAGATTGAAATCGATATCAGCAATTTAATGAGGAACATGCGATGAGTAAAATCCAAGATTTTGTAATGCCCTGGAATTATCTTAAACTTTTATTAATTCCGAGTTATTTTAAAAAATATAAGAATTTTTTTAGCACATTGTGTAGAAAATATATGCTTTTAAATAAATCTAAATGAATTATTTTTTGTATTTTATTTTAAGTATTTACAACTTTTGTACCAGATATCATTGTGATCTATAAGTTGCGTACGTTCCTCCTTAATCAAAATAAGAACGTAATTATCTGATAATACCTTTGAATTGGTCCAAGACGACTTTGGTCTTAGCATCGACCTTGACTACAAGCTTCTTGTTCCCAATTTCCATATCATGTAGAAGTCTGACAGCCCTGAGGCCCGCGTCTGGTCCGGCATACTCGCAAAATCCAAACGCCTGGACTCTTTTCCACGAGAGGACATGACCACAGGCACCCAGGATGTGGCGAATCATCACATCAGGAGCACGATCCATAATATTCCCAACGAAAACAGTCACAGGAGGACCAGTTTCCCTCTCTCGTCGTCGAGGAGGAGCCTCATGACGTGGTGGTGGTGGTGGCGGTTGTTGATTAGTAGTATTATTATTATTATTTCGTGGATAACGCACAGCTGGTGCAGAAGTCTGCATCGCAGATACAGGCGTTGGGATCATCTAGATTTTGTAAATTGTTGCTTTCTTAATAATGCACATATTTACGCATGCTTTCCCTCCATTCACCCAACCCCGAATTTTTTAAATCTTCTAATTATGGATTTCCTTTTTTAGTTAACGTTATTATGGAATTTGCAATTATTTTGTGGATAAAATTACATGCAAACGTAGAAAAGCGTGAATACAATGAAAGGTAGATTATAGAGAAGGGATGTTGAAACAAAGAGAGAAGCACGAATCTCAATTTGCATTTTCGATTTTTATGTTCTTGTTGAAATAAAAATGAAACAAGCGGAAGGTGCATTTAATCCAATAATATTTGGGAGTCGCTCATCGCGAATTTGTCTATTGTCACAGAAAAGTCAATTGTTCTCAAATATGGCAGACCAAAGCGCAAACTTGTACGGAATATAAAAGATACGGCTCGTTCAAATGAGTATTTTTTAAATTTTGTTATGCATATGTGAGGTGATATGCACACAAAAAATGGTTATAATGGAGCATTAATCTATTTTTGTTTTATTTGCTTTATGATATGCCGTTTTCGAGAGAGGTTGCTTTTTTGTCTGTAAAAAGACAAATTCTACATAAGGCACCTCTAAATATGATCTGATTTATTTCTCCTTTCTCGTGTTGCACTTTTAATCCAAAATCAACAAAAAATTGAAAAGACAAGCTGAGATTCTGACTTTTATTTAACACTCCTATCATAGGTTCTTCAAATTAAGAAGATTTATAATTCTGTTATGTTTTTAAATAAGGAACATTCGTAAAATATTAGGAGTTATTCTAGATTTTAGATCACATTGGAGTAAAATGATTTTCATGATTTTCAAACCGATATGCGAACAATACAGAAAAACTGAGTGAAATAAATAAATGAAATATTCAATACCAGTTCATAACAGAAAATTTACACATAGAAAATTTAATCCAAGCCTGCCAGAAACATTTCTAACTATGTGGCTACAATTATTTCCTAAACATTTTCTTTCTAAATTATTCAAGAAGAAAATAAATAAAAGAACGTATAAGAATCTTTCTATTAAAATGATTAAGATTTAAATTAGATGAATTAAAATTTCAAATACGTTTGTAAGTTCAGAATATACTCAGGGAACACAGTGAAAAACGAGCTCAAAGAAGAGGAAATAGTGTCATTTTTTACTAAAAAAGTTAAAAATATGATAAACAGTAAACAATCATTTTTACATGTAAAAAAAAGAAAACAATATTTTTGTAAGTAGTTATATATTTATTTCTTAAAATTGGATATACTCAGGTCGATGGAAATTCATACGCGGAGATTTAAAAAGTCCGACCGAAAGATTAAACATCAACTTTTAAATGCATAAAAAAAGACACAATCTTTTTATAAGAATATTTATATTTTTTAATAATTTGATAACAATTTCTATCCATTTAGAAAGAATCAGTTTAAAAAAATGGATATGCTTAGATTGGAAATATTTTTACTGGGAAATAAAAAAGTCCGAAAAGAAAAATTGGTTAAATAAAAATTTTCATATGTTTAAAATCGTTCTCACTGATCAATGATATTTTCGATTTTAAAGAATATCTCCATTAATAATAAAATCGTGAGTACCTAAAATATTGCAAATTACAACAATATTTAATTAGTAGGAATTTGTACCTATTGATTCAGCGAAAAAATATTTTAGCGTTAAAGTGTTATTCAAATCATAAATAGTTTAGTTTGAAATAATTCAGACCCTCATTTGCACATTTTGTATTGACAAGATTTAAGAATAAAATTTGAGGCTGCCCAACATCCCGATAAAGATTTAAAATGCATGTGGATAAAGTTTGAACACTTGACTTTAAAGTCCTTAAGTTAGAACGCTGGAATTTGCAATTCATTAACTTGAAATATTTTATTTTTATTATTACTTAACTTGGCAGATTTCAATTAAAATTGTTTACTTTCCAATATTTCTGTTCGAAATTACTACTAAATTTTTCAACTGTTCCAATTTTATATTGAATAAAAACATATGTTTCTGATTTGCACATTTTCAACATGTTTCAAAATGTTTTAGTTACAACTGTTTTTTTAAACAGTTATTTTTTTTAAGAATGTTAATTTTTTATTGTATCTTCAAATATCATATATTTAAAGAGAAAAAGGGCATATTTTTCAAAAATATGGGAAAAAGGGAGAAACAAAAAAAGGGGGAATATATAGGGTTATAGAGGACAGACTGTGATGCCTGCGAAAAGGAAGTTAACAAAAATAATGTTCTTGTTAATTTATAATAAATTCAATGAATATGTTTAATTTAGAAAGCTTTGAAAAATTATGTTACAAGATGTTCTTAAATACATTATCACCATTGATTAATTAAATAATAATTTTATCTTCTTTTACTTAAAATTCATTAAATTTTCAATAAGATAGATGAATTTATATCCAAATAGTTGATTTTTTAATTCAGAATATTAATTTTCTACCAAAAAAATCTATTTTTCAACAAAATATATGAATTCTCAAACAAATAGTTGAATTTGCAACAAAAAAAAAACATCAGTTGGCAACCAAAAAGGTAGTTAGATTTTTAGTTTAAAAAATTAATTCTCCAAAAAATATAAATTTTTCACTTAAATGATAAATATTCAAGTAGAATACTTAAATTTTCATCAATAACTATGAATTGTCCAAAAAGATCAATTCTCTACCAAAAGTATAATATATAGTTAAATTTTCTTTAAAAAAATTAATTTTCAACGAAACTGACGTAGTTTCAACTAAAATGATAAATATTTAAGCAGCATACTTTTTTTGTAGATAATTAATTTTTTTCTTTATTAATATTCTTGATAGAAAAATATTAATTATCTACAAAAAACAAACCGTTTTTTAACAAATACATCAATTTTCGACTAGAAACAGATTTTCAAAAAAAATAGTTGAATTTTCAACTAAAAAAAGATACATTTTCAACCAAAAATGACTGAATTGGAAAATCTAACTGGAATACTTGAATTCTTAACAAAAATAATGAATTTTCAAGCAAAAAAATTAATTTCACCAAAAAATAAATTTTTCAACAAAATACATGGATTGTCAACTAAAAAGGCAATAAATAGTCAACAAAAAATGTAATAGCACAATTTTTAGCTAAAAATAATGATTTTCAACCCATATAAAAAAATCTTTCAAAAAAATAATTACATTTTCAAACAAAATGATGAATTTTTAACTAAAACAATGAATCTCCAAATTAAATAATTGAATTTTCAACTAGAAAGATTAATTTAAATCAAAAAAGATAATTTTTTAATGAAAAATTAAATAGTTAATTTTTTTATTTTATTAATGTTCAACAAATTTTTAAATAAAATAATGGAATATACAATTGGAATAGTTACATTTTCCGTATAAGAAACAATAATATTTTAATAAAATAGTTAAAGTTTCACTTCGAATAGGTACATTTTGAGTAAAAAAATTAATTTTCAGCAGAAGAAAACATTAATTTTCAAAAAATTAGCTCATTTTTCAATCAAGAAAGAAGTTTTCAATTAAAATTATGAATCTTCAACCAAAAAAAAAGGAATTTTTAACAAACTAGTTTAGCTGTTAGCCAAGTAATTCCATTTTTACTCTGAAAAGGGACGAATTCTTATACACAAATGTAGTAGTTTTCAACCAGATCCTGAATTTTGAACTAAAAACGACCAAATGTCAGCCAAAAATAAAAAAGGTAAATTTGAAGTAAAAAAAAAATTTCAAAACAAATAACAAACGAATATTTAACAAAACAGTTGAATACGAAACATACAGCTACTTTTACAAATAAAGAATCACTTTTATTCAATTTTATATTGCAATTTAAAAAAAGCACTCTCGAAAAAATTGCCTGACTTATAAAAAATTCCCTGGGATTTCCAGCTTTTTCCAGATGGATAAAAATTCCCTGGCAATTTCAGGTTTTTTACGCAGGGTAGACATCCTGGTTATATATAAGAATCCTTCCGTTAAAAGTATCATTATTTACATGAGAACTCTTTGTTAAGCGAAAATTATACATATGCTTCTTAATTCAGAATCTACTACAAACTCAAATTAATACTCAGTCAAAAAAACGTTAAATTTTCTTTAAAAACACTTACATGAGGCATTATAGGCATTATAGGTGGGGGGCCACCCACCATATAAGGCATGGGGGGCATCCCGGGAATTCCCATGGGGGGTTGTCCTGGATATGACATTTTGTGTTTTTTCTATGGATTTCTCTATAAGTCACAACATTTACTGAAAAATAAAATTTTCGATTATAAGCAATCATTAATAATAAATATTTCTAAGATCAGAGAATTTAACTTCAATTCAATTTCTTTAAATGGAAATAAATTGAAATGAAAAAAATTAAAGATCAACAATCATCCGTCAACATGGTGACAATTTTCCTAGAAAAATTAAATTACACTTTCTTTTACAATTTTAAAATAAAATAGGAGCGAGATGTCGTGTTTAAAAAAACCAGAAGTTAAATTATTTATAAAAATCTTGGCGCTAATTAATTTTAATTTTAAGAAATGTTAATTTTTTCAACTAAATAAATAAAAATCAATAAATTGAGCTTTGAAAATCGAAGGAATCGCAGCACATATAATTTTCAATTCAAAATTATTTTCCTATGAACTTGTGTATCGCCAACTGAAGTTATAATGTAAATAAAAATATCATTATTATCCATTTTACAGAAATTAATAATTACCAAAAATAAATCCATATAAAAAAAGCAGCTTTTCAAGATTCTACGCGAAAGAAGGAAGTGAATGGAACCGACTCAGAATTTAATAACAATAAACATTAAAGGCACATATTTTACATGCCTGAGCGGCACAAAAGCTCTAATTTATGAGTAATAATTACACTTTAGCACCGAATACTAACACACGCTACAGAATTATTCTCCGTGAAAACGGCTTTCGCAATTAACGCACTGTGAAACAAAATTCTCACGAACTCTTCACACCACTATACAAACTTCAAAGCTCAATTTCTCAGTATCAAAAAAAAAACACTTGATTTGTTGGAAATTATCTACAAGATACGAAAAAATTTACATTTTAGATGGAGGAAAGGTGATGCCAGGCGAATCCAAATGGAGGCCAGGAAACCTAACCATTAAATAACTCACCCGAATCGTAACGACGGTGTATAATCGACTTATAAAATAAATTTAACATGAATTAATCACTCCACAAGTCATCGCGAATAAAGATTCTACGTCATTGTAATAAAACTACCAATATTTTACGTTAATAAACCGAATTAATGAAATATCTAATCTCACTGCTGCTATTCAGGAAATTAATCCTTCTTGCGGCCAATCGGCCATTTGCAACAATTTGGCAAAAGGCATTCGTTGAAAGTCACACAAGACGAGCCAATAGACTACATCGCATTCTGCTGGAGCGAGTTCTTCTTGCCCAATCAACGTTGAGCGTCTGTAGGCAAACTAACCTAACCCCATTATATTGCGCAAGCGCGAATAAATAGAGCACTTCCGGGAGTTTATAGCAATTTTATACAAAAATTGTGAAAATACATAGGGAAGTTATAAAATTCGTAAAAAATATATATATGCCGTAGAATCTTAAACATTTCATTGTTAAAATAATATGTACTCTTCACAATGTGTCTAATATGTCAATGGTTCTGTGACTCTACTTTGTTCTTCAATTTGAATTACGCGGTGCATTTGAATCTCAGCGAGTCATGTGATCACCTGTCTCATCCAATCAGAATTGATCATTTTGACAGCTTGCCCAACAAGATCGCTTCCGGAAAACATGTATTTACGAACCCGCTGCATTCAGCTGATCGGCGCCACGGTCGGCGCTTAACGACATTTTTCATAAAATGGCAGGATGGCCGAGTTTTGTTAGCTGAATTTGTGAATTGTGATTGGACTTTGACGTTAATGTTATGTTTTTTCGTGCGTGTGGCTTTAAAAAAGTGAATATTTTAAATACCGAGTGTTTTCTGAATATTTATACAAAGGTATGGTTTTTCTTCACATTCCCTAGACCCTCTTTTATCTCAAAATAGTTGCCGTGATTTCTCCGACTTGTCGATGTTTGAAAACATAACTCAGCACTGTTTTGATTTTGCATCCCTCCATCGACGATATGTCAAAAATGTGTTGTCGCGAAGAGTTTTTGAAGATATTTATAAACATGTAGTTTTCGGAGTGCCTCTTAAAAGAACCGTACTTCCTCTTCTCTTGTGAATTAAATGTCAATTAACCTCAGTCATAAAGGTACAACAAAGCCAATTTTTTTTCTCTGTGTGCTTTGCATTTCTGATGAAAAAGGTTTTAGAATAATGAATGCGCATTAAAAATAAATTGTTCTTTTATTTCTCTGCTTTTGCAAAGTGGGAACTGTCTAAAATGTAAGAAAGTTGACATTTCTCGCTCCATTTTGAAGTAGCCATTATGTCACTCTCTAGACGAAATTTAAAGAACCCTTGCAAGCGTTTCTTCAACCAGAATTCTGAACGTTCGGAATTTTTCTTAGCTTCTGAGGGGATTATACAGGTTTGAGAAATGCGAATAAAACCAGTCATTAATGACCTAAATAAGATCGGAAAGTAGTGTTTATTTTTTTATTGTTGACTCAAGATTTCAACATTTCTCGGCGTCTAAACGAATTATTTCCAACAATATCCGTAGCTAGGCTTGTTTACTGTATTTGCAGAACTTAAAAATGATTCATGTCAAGAAGTAAGGTCAAAACGCATTTTTTTCATGTTTATTATTGTCTCTACTTGTCAATAAACATAAGCTGTTGTAAAGTTTTCTTTGCATTTATTATACTTTTTTAAAGGTAGGTATGCTTTGTGGGGGCTCTTGAACGTTTTTAAATGAGTCTGTAAAAAATGCACTTTTTTTTTATATTTCTAATAAATCGCTTGAAATATTTTATGTAGTGTACAGTACTTTTTTACTTTTCCATGGCTGAATAATTTCGAAAGAACGAAATAAATATATAGCATTTTCTATATTAAATTTAATAAAATAAAATTTATTTGGTAATGTAAAGTGTTAAAGTAGCTTATATTAATATTAGTCACTGAATTACAAAATTTATAATAAGTGGAGAATACAGTTTTTCTCGAATGATGCAATAGTTATTACTTTTGACAAAATTTGAATTATAATTTCAGAAAATTTATCATTTGTATATTTCGTTGAAATTACGTTTCTCTAAAGGCATTTTCAGTTTTTCACATTTTTTATGAAGATTTGAACAATAAACATTCTAAGAAAGCATTTGATTCTTAAATACAATTATTAATTATCCTTTTTACTTCTAAAATTCAATTTTCATTATACATATAATGATAATTTCATTATTATTAAAAATATGTAGTGATAATTTAAAAAAATAGTTCTCAAAGAATCTTGATAAAAAAATGTATCAATTTAAGCTGCCTTATCTTAGTGTAAATTCTAACTTCAGAAAAGATGCTTATTGCAAATTTAATTACAAAAACGAAATTTCTATTTTTTTAACCGATTTTCTTTTTAAATTGGGAAATTTGAATGAGGAGATGTAATTCTTTTATATTCAATACTTAATTTTCCTGCGACATACTTCTCAAATGGGCACTGGCTAGTATTACGGAATTTTCCGTTACAATAGCCCCAAACGAGCTGTAGAAGTGGTTAGTCTTACGGAAAATTCAATAATAGCAGGTAGTTCGTTTAAAGCACATCTTTACATTTTGGACAATTTTTAATATAATTTTGTAAGTTAATTTTAAATTCTAAACTTTAATAAAAATTTGTGTGTTGTAATCATATAAAAGTATAGATTATTTGAAATCGATAGATATGCAGCTTGATTTACAAGGTTTGAAATTTTTTTTAAATATTTTGCTTGCAGAGTTTTTAAATCTTGAGTTTCATTTTTTTGTTTCACATTTCTGGTTGTAAAAAAAGGCTTCCTAATTGTTTTCATATTTTAATCAGTAATTTGCCAAGAGATAATTGCTATTTCATTAACTTCTGTTTTCAGAAAAAAATCTTAACACCTATGTACATAAGAAAAGTATTTTTTCAGGTATTTAAAAACTGTCCAGTGACAGAAAATCGTAATTCCTAATGCAGCGAATTTTTTCAAATCGGATTTTGGTATTTAATGAAATTATCTTTAAAACTTGTACTTCAAACAAATTTTTGAGCTAGTATGAGCTTTTTTAGCATAGAAATACACTAGAAAAAATTTCGATAAGACCCAGGAGTGGAAATTGGTGTTACAATTTGGTACTGAATAGAATTTTGTTTCTAGTATATTTTCATTCTAAAAGAAAACCCACATTTGATCAGAAAATGTTTTCAACTATAATTTATTATGATAATTTCAAGTAAGTTAAAAATCAGAATTTAAAAAATTCGCTGTATGGCCAATTTAGTTTTTCCTATTGCATTTGTGTCACTGAAAAGTTTTCAAGTACCCGCAAAAATTCTTTTTTTACATAGGCGTTAAGAAGTTTTTCGACAAAAGATGAATTAAATATGTATTATCACTTGGAAAATTATTGCTTAAAATCCGAAAAAAATGGGAAGCCTTTTTTAACCTCCAGGAATATAAACAAAATTGAAACTCAAGAAGATTTAAAAACTGTGAAAGCAAAATATTTGTCTAAACTTTTTTTCGTGCATGGATATCCATGCTGCATATCTATAAATTCGGAACTAACTATACTTCTATAGGATCGCAATATACTACTATTTCGCGTTAGCGATTTAGAATTCCAGAATGTATTATTTTTGAACCCACCCTATTTTGCTGTAAGAAAATATATTATGTATTTAATGGCTCCTAGTCCTATGTAAAATTATGAAAATAGTTGCTAAAATAATGTTAGCGCAAACCTAATTTTTAATAGAATTCGTCATTTATTTTAGCGTGAATGATTCAAAGATACAACAATGGCACCGCGACGAATGGAAGAGATTCCTGTGAAAAGAATGCCAGCTTTGGGTTGTCGTTTAGCATCACGTCTACCAAGAGGAGAAATATTGACTGATATTACGCAAAATAAGTGGAGACTTGGAGACGCAATTGGCTGTGGAGGCTTTGGCGATATTTACCTGGGTAAGATACCTTCTTAGCCAAACTATTTTTATTCAGTCTAGAAAAGAATAATAAGTTTATAAAAAGATTTTTAATTTCTGATTAATGTTTCAAAGCTGAATGCAAACATATCCAACGAAGTTGTTTTTTTATTTACATTTTGTTTAAAAATATTTTTATTTTACAAACATTGCTTTCAATGCTCAACTTTATATTCCAGCTTCCGATGACCTCACAAAACCGGTGGGATATAACTCAAAATATGTTATTAAAATCGAGCCCCACAATAACGGGCCGTTATTCGTAGAAATGAATGTTTACATAAGGGCACTCCGCAAACCCATGAGTAAGAATATTTTCTATTCTGAAAAACTGACTTCAATTTTCCAATTTATAAATTACTTTTCAAACTAATTTGTTAATAAATTTCTATATTTGAATGTTTTTAAATCGAAACTCTTTTACAGTCGAAAGTTGGTGTAAGTCTCAAGGAAAACGACGAGTAGGTGTTCCAACTTACGAAGGTTCAGGTTCGCACGTATACCAAGGCGAGCGATACAGATTTTTAGTGATACCGCGTTACGCTGGCGATGTAGGAAAATTGTTTATTGCCCATGGTCGGAAACTATCGACGAAGATAGTCAACAGTCTCGCAGTTCAAATGGTGCTTAATTTTCTTCTCTAAATCACATCGTTAAATCTAAGCAAATTAATCTACATCCTAGATTTACCCCTTCATAAATTTAACTTTGAAAATGTGTTTTCGATTCCAGTTGGATTCACTGGAGTACGTTCACAGTCAGGGATATGCCCACGCGGATGTTAAGGGCTCCAACATTCTGCTCGCAAATAACAGTCTAGGGTTGGAGATAGAAAAAACAAAAGCATTCTTAGTTGATTACGGATTAGCTTATCGTTTCCGAACGGGGACTGGCGCGCACAAACCCTTTCTTCATGACGAGAGAAGAGCTCACGAAGGAACTATGGAATTTACTTCTCGAGATGCTCATCACGGAAGTAAGTATAAAGTTTAAATTTCCATCTTATTTTTCGTTTGTACAATTCGAGATTAATATTTCATTTTTTGTTTCCAGCTCACTCAAGACGAGGGGATTTGGAGACTTTGGGTTACAATTTGTTACAATGGTTGTGCGGAAAACTTCCTTGGGAAAATGAGGAGGGGGGTTTGTCTCCTACAGTCAACCCGGAGGATATTCATGTGCAAAAAGAAATCTTCTTTTCAGACGTTTTATTGTCGATGCAACAATGTTTTTCTGGAAAAAACAAAGCTCCTGGTAAGAATTAAAATCTTGTTTAGCTTCTATAACTATAGTGTAAAAAAAATACTTTCATTTTGATAGATTCTAGTTTTAAAGTTTTTATTTGTATTACAGATAACCTCACGGAGTACTTTCAGTACATCTCCCGTTTAGGATTTGAGTCAAAACCAAACTACTCATATTTGAGGAGTCTGTTCTGGAAAGGGTCTCAACTTGAAGAAAATATTCTTGCTTATGTCAACGGAGGAATATCCAATGAGAACTTTTTCTGCATCAAGTTGGACAATCGTCCGTATCTCCGAGAAAGGAAGCCATGCAGGCCTGTAAATGGCGATGTAAGTTATTATCACTTTAATAATAAATTTCTGAATTATAACTATTATCATGTTTTTGTACATTTCTTCCGGTTTCTAAAAGAATTCTTGTCACTTAAGAATATGAAAATTGTAGTTCTGACTTTGAACTGAAAATTTTCGAGAAGTATAACGCCAAGACCAGGAATTGAAAATGATACGGAGGGTAGACACTCTGATTTCACGGTTCGCGATTTTAGTTTCAAATAAAGTTTTCAGCGTTACTTAATACTGTTGAGGCGTCGGACCGAAACTTCAGGCGTCATCCATGGAAACCGGCAGTTTTGGATTTCAGGAGCACGACTGTAATGCGTGTAAAACTATTATATTTATAATGTGCTATAGATTTTAAACGAGTGTATTTTTTTCAAGGGACAAATCGTTTTTTATTCGGTAGCTGGGAAGTCTGAAAGCATTTCTGTAAATAATTTTTATTTAAAGTTCTTGACTGAGTTGGAAATAATAAAAATTAAATTGTCTTCTTTCAGGTACGCATAACCAGAAATGCTCAGCCGATTATCCCGAAGAAAGTTTTAGAATTTAGCTGGGAAGAAGTTCTCGCTCGACACCCCGATAAACTTGCCAAGATTAGTGTTCATCCTCCGCCTTCTCCTCTTACGCCACCCCCGTCTCCTCCTCCAATTCAAAAGACTCCTTCTTTGCCAACCTACGCCATGTTGAATGTTCTGCAGAAGATGAAAGAAAGACAGACTGGAATTTGCAGACACAAAACAACTTCCAAGTCATCCGAGTAAGAACAATTTTAATACAAACTTCTCCTTTAATTCTGATTGAAAGTTTACTTCTTAACTAATTCAATCGTTTGTTTTTTACTAGCAATGAGCTAAAGCCAAAATGGATGACACCAGCAATGGAAGAAATTGCTCAACTAAGGAAAAGGTCTCTCGAATTGATCGCCCAATCAAGAAAATCTGGCTCTGATAACTCAAGAAGACTCACCAGATCCAGATCGGCAACATTAAAAAGTAATTATATTTATTCATTTGCTAAATATTAGACCTTGCAATCTATTCCCTGCTTAGACTATTTTTCCCTTTCTCCAGTATTTTATTTAAAACAAAAAAAGAATGAAAAAAGTTCTCATTTTCCGTCGTTATTGTTAACTTTTTCAATTTTATGGTAGTGGTACAGGAAAGCCGGCCTCTGGAAAATGTATTTAATTATACTTTTAAGAATTGCTATACTTCGTGAATCGTATTGTTGAAGTGCGAAAGTATTATTTTTCATGAAGATATTTTTTCTTATTGCTTCTTACCAAATTAAAAAAAATGATGTGATTCTACTAGATGAAAGTTTTTTTTTTAGATAAAATGATTTTTTAATAATTTGTTGCGTCTATTATTTGAAAATAAATTAATTAATGTTAAATTATGAATTTTACATCATAGATTTTTTCTTTATGTCTCACGGGTTTGAACAACTTTCATTACGTCAACTGTCTTCATGTATTTTTAACCTATCAATTTTTGTTTGTCCTTCCTAACCTAGGATAAAGTTCTTTTTAAAAAATGTAATCCTTAACTAGTTAAATTCTCTTTGACTTTAAAATAAAATTTTTAATTGTTTTTTAAACGATGATTTAGAAAAAACCTTTTGACTGGAAAATTTCCAGTTGAAATCGTTATTTTTATTTTTTTTACTCTTCAACATTAATCTCATGTTTAATTAACTCCTGAAACTCAGGTAAAAAATTTATAATCATCTACGAAATTATTTATCGTAATTTTTCTCCCTAATATTACTAATTGTAAATATATAATTATTTAGGTTAAAACCTTTTGAAAAATGTACACATTGGTAGTAAAATGTCAAAAAATTATCTAAATGTGATTTAAAATCCATAGATATAAATTAAAATTAAAATCGTTCAAATGTGAATAACTTCAATTTGAAAACGTTTTGAATTAGACGATTTTAAATTAAAAACGCGAAGGACTCAATATTGGACAACTTCGAATTAAAGGCTTTTCAAAATTAAGTACGATTTATAACTTTAAATTGTGAATTTAGAGAACATCAAGCTTAAACAAGCAACTTATTTTCTTATTAAAACAAAGTTTAATATCGAAGTTTGAATGCTGAAGCAATTCTGTTTTTAAATAATCTTAAATTTGAATAAAATGGAAAATTTTTATTGTAATTAAATCAAATTAAGAAGTTTTTTAAACCGAATTTATTTCAAATCGAACAGGCTTTGCATGCTGAAGTCACAGCATCATTCTGGGACCAAATAAATTGATTTTCAAGAGATTTCAGACTACCGGTATTTCAACGATTTGACGGAAAATTTGTTTCTTGCTACTTTATCCATCTCAGAACTCTTAAAGATGGTGACACAGTTTATAAAAAGTGTGTTAAATTTATTTTAAAATGTTAGAATATCCGACCTAATATTGACATTTGACTTTTCTTACTTGTTTCTGATAGATTACTTCGTTTAGTTTCAAGAACCCTCAGAACAAAAATGAAAACTGACTAAATAGTGGCGGTTTTTCTGAAACTCTTTAAAGTGAATTTACTTAAAAAGGTCTTAGTTTTTTTAAAAGTTTTTTTTAAATCAGAATTGGTACTAATATGATACATTTATTTGAAAAAATTTTATTTTGTGCCCGCGTCTTGGATAAGAGAAAATTATTATTTATTTGTATGAAACATGAAAATTTGTATTTATTGCAATAATAAGAAGATATGTGGAAGAAGTAGAAAGGACAAAGTTGTAATGTCACACATTTTGGCGATTAAAATTGTTTTCAGTTGTTTGTAAATTAAGTTCTCGTTCGTTTAAATTTCAATGTTCCGGAGTAGAAACTTTTTCATTTTTAATATTTCCCACTTTAAATTACTATTTACTTTAAAAAATTTTTTAGAATAACTTCATTTATTTTTTACATTAGAAAAGGTGGTTTAGTCAGCTTTAATGTTAAATTATAATATTGTAATGTAATAACAACTTTAAATTCTCAGAAATTCAATTTATTTTTCAAATTCAAATTGTCCACTTTTAATCGATTTGAATTTAAAATTATTCAAATTTAAAAGTTTTTCATTATTTAATTTTAAACGCGTTTAAATATAAATAATACAATCCCAATTCCTCGGAATTTGAATGATACAATTTTTTAATTTTGAAAATTAAAATATTCCATTTTTACCGTTTTGACATTGTCCTATTTTCAAAATCCTAATCTGAAATCATTGAATTTTATGATTCTTTAATCCATGATAAAATTATTTAATTTTTAGCGCATCTCCTTGTAAATTATGAAATGCAACTAATTTGTTAAATTCAATTGTTCAAAATCGTTTTATATATATTTTTTAATTTCGGACGCTCCTTATTCAAATATATTAATTACTAATCATTGTTTTTAAAATGTTTAAATATTGATCTAATAATGAATAACATTTTTTTATATGATTCAAAGTAAATAGATTTCTTTCAAACAGTTTTACTCGTGCTTATCCCTACCAACTTAACCCTATTTTCTTTGTTATATTTACATTTTTTAATACTAAGAAAATAGGTTTTTTAAAGATTTTATAATTCTATAAAAGTTGGGAAACGATTCCGATTAGAACATTTTATTTTAAAAGGGACTTTACTAAGAAACTTTATGATAAATAAATATACATAATTTGTGGACTTGGTAAAAAAATTACAATCAAATTAAAATGCTTCAAATATTTGTATAAGCGACTATTCCAATATTTCTCTAAATAAATAAATATTGACCGTCTGATTATTTTACAGGACTGGAGTCCAATTCCTTGGCGAAGTTGGATGCGAAAAAGAGGAAGACCTTTGCATAAATTTGGTTCGTATTCCAATAATACTATCCGGTTTCATAAAGAAAATATCGATCAAGTATTATACGTTATTAGGGAATTTATTCTTAGGATAAATCAATTTGACGTTCCTCAACAAAGGATGAACATTTCTTCCTTTGCATAAGCGAAGCCTGAGACCTGTATCTCGCCAATTTCTAAGACTGCTTCGTAATCACGGTTTTTTCACATCGATATTGTGCCGTAAAATATAAATAATTGCTAATCATTAGATTATAGAAAGAATTATAATTTTTTTTTTGCTTCAGAAAACCAGGTTCTGTTTCTTCTGCACCTAATTAAATGCGTGCGTTAAATCTCGAGTGATTAAATTAATTAATAAGTGACTTTTACACATTTTCTGTAATCAAGAAATCTGACAACTAAAGACTTGCGTTTTTACAAGTCTTTATAAACCGTACAATCATATCCAACTCCGAAAATAGAGAAGAGTCGATTTATCAA
Source organism: Belonocnema kinseyi (assembly GCF_010883055.1). Taxonomy (NCBI): domain Eukaryota; kingdom Metazoa; phylum Arthropoda; class Insecta; order Hymenoptera; family Cynipidae; genus Belonocnema; species Belonocnema kinseyi. The sequence continues at coordinate 94,928,615 of NC_046659.1, read as the reverse complement.
CTACTATTATATATAAGGCCAAGTTGGATTAATAAATGGTCTCTTTTATTTATCTCGATTAGACTTATAATTACGGTGGAGAATTTAGGTCCGAATTCTCCAATTCAATTAGATAAGTCTCAAGTTTTTTTTTTGTATAGAGTTTATAAGTCACGGGTAATAACTTCCGTATTTTCTATTGGTATTTGATGATAGGCTTCCATCTTTCGGTGAATTTATAATACAATATGTCAATCTCGAATCGAGAACAGAGCTTTTTAATTTCTGAAAAGTTTAAAGGACCAATATGAGTGAAGTACATTTTGCTTTTCTTCGTTATCAGTTCGCGCTAACATATTTTTTGTAAAGGTAGTTATGCCTACTTAAGCGAAACTAAAGTAACATACATTTTATCATGTCTAAATATTATCGAGAATGTAAATATTCTTGTGAGACGAATTAACTCGCTTATTAGAAATCTTCCGATCAGAGAAGGAATTCGTTCTTCCTCCCCTTTTTCTTAAATCAGGATACGGTAATTAATCGTTTATATTTTATATAACTCTTTGGAACTGTTCCACTAGATTTTTAAGCGTCGAATGTAGGTGTAGATATTATGCAATTGAATTATTGAATGAATTTCAACTCTGGTCGGATGCTGCTTGTGATAATTTATGAATTTATGTGTAATTGTGTATTATCTTAAGTTATGCGTACCTGCGCCATGTAAGACTTTAATCTTTGAAGTTTTGTATATCGTGCAAAATTTAAAAATAGCCCAAATTTCGATTTTTGTGCGATGTCACGAAGAGAACAAATGAGATACTTATCAATATACGTTTTTTTGTACATTATTGTTTATTTTAGATTCAAATATTCTAGATTAGACAAATATAAATACGTCATACTTAATGCACAATGTTTTTTATTCATCCAGAGTTTTCCAGTAATTTCTTTTATCCTGTAGTTATTTTTAACAAAGTGTCTAGGCTCACAGAAAACATTTGTGCGGCCCTCGCCGAATTCCGGTAAACCTAGGCACAGTCTATTTTTAAGGATTGCCAAATTATAAATTGTATTTGTAGTGTGCAATTTCAAAGGATTTATCTTTTAACGTTTTTTACTTTAAATTGTTTATTATTAAGATTTTCAATTGTATTTAAATTCTTAAATTTTTAATGTTTGATTAGGTATATTTTGTAATAATATCTAGTTTTAATATTTGAAAAAACCCGTAAAGCGACGATTGTCAAGTGACACAAAAAAGGAATAAAGTAAATCATCTTCTATCGTTTAATTTTGCCACTTCAATATATTCCTAATTTACCAACTATATTCCGAAATTCCTACCGTTAAGAACTCTAAAAAAGCTATATTTCATCAAAACTAATTAACTTATTAATTCAGGAATTAACAATAAAAAATGCAAAAGTCAGAGAATTCTTTTAAGAAGCAATTTCAGTAACTGTCAAAAATAATCGAATCTGCTTTGTTGCCTTTTAAAATGAAAATATGACTTCACTTTTGATTCAATAAAAAATAATAAAAATTATGAAATAAATTAATAATATAAATATATATTTCTAAAGATTCCAAGACATTGTTAATAGGCTTCAGTAATTTAAAGGAATTTAAAAGATTTTAGGATATTTCTTGCACATGTGTTAACTAGTGTCTCCTCTTCACCACATTCTTTCAGTATTATCTCGTTATTAAGTTTGTCCATCTCTGTTTTCCCATATTTCGAAAGCTTTAATAAATTTCAAGGGATTTGAAATATTTTAGGGCATCTTAAAGTATTTGCATTTTCTGCATTGTTTATCAAAAAATCCGATCTTTTAAAACCCACTATAACTTTCGGCCTAATTGGGATATTTATTATTTTCTGTTTGATTCTAATAAGGTTCCTCGTCTTCTTTCAAAATCCATCAGAAAATTGAAAAAGGGTTCAAAATTAACAAAATGACGGCTCTTTTTATGAAAAAATTAAAAATTGATTTTCTAAGAAAACCCACGTTTAAATTTTTTATCCATTTTTTTAAACTTGTAATTTGATAATAAAGATATCTTGTAACTTTGATGCCTGCTAAATAACTTTTGTAGCCAGCAGAATTCTTTTTTGTTACAAACGAATTTTCTACCTTTTCTTGTAAACAATGATAGAAAGAAAATTCTCCCGGCCTCAAAAATAGTTTAGCCCGCATAATGATACTAAAACATACAAAAAATATAATTTCGGGAAAACCTCTCAATTAGGCCGAAAGTTATAGAGGTTTAAAGAAAAAAATTGAGCCCTGCCCGATTTGAAATGGATTCAGTCCTACGGATTGTTAAATTAATTTAATTGATTATAGAGTAATTCAAACGATTTGAAATATTTTAGGGTATTTTTTAAACTTCTCATGAATTTTCTAATCTGGAGCTTAAAAAAGTTTTCAAGGGATTTAAAATATTTTAAGATATTTTTGAAGATTCTAAGGAATTTTTAACAGATTTCAGTATTTATAAGGTTTTACAAACAATTAAAAAGGTTTTAAGGTAGTCTTAAAACCTAATAATTTTTTCTATATAACTATTTGAAAATTATATTTTATTTTTTAATAACTATTTAATAAAAATACAATAACTGTTTATTACGAAGATATTACAAAAATAAAGTTTTATCCAATACATTTGATCCATTGGTTTCTCCTCAGCACGCAGCAAAGTGAAGTTAGCTAGTGGTTAAGTTAAATTTAACGTAAAAAATAAAGTTAAGTGAAAATACCTAATGAGATATTTTCCCTTGATTGCCATCCATTAATGGATTCCTGTTTTAAAAATGAATTTTTATGTATGTTTATCAATTTTTCACTAATGAATGAAAAATAAGACAAAATAACTTTTTGTAAAAATATCTATGATTCTATTTTCAGTTATTATGTGAATTTTTATTAGCCTTAGATTCTATTAAGCAAACCCCCTACTAAAAAAAAGTCAGGAATGACCAGGAACACGCTCAGGACTTCTGACCACGTTCGTTACGTTTCTCGGCAGAAATCATGAAAAAATCAGAATTCATGAGAAAATATTTAAAAATCGTCAAATCTTGAGTTCGAATGATTAATCCTTTTATTAGGGTTCTAATTAGGTATTTGCACTTAACCCGTTGACGCCGAGAATGTCCCTTTGGGTACACCACTCTTTCTGCAATTATAACTCGTGCAATTCAAGGTATAAAAAATTGAAAGATACATATTTTTGAAGCTTAAGATCTCTTCTTTCCGATGATGGGCATGAAAATATGATAAAATGTTGTTAATTATGGAAAAATATCGTATAAACAAAAAAAAACACGATTTTTTCTAATTTTTTTTTATAAAATCGAGTTTTCCAAAGGGTTCTCAATGTACAATTTACTTGGAACCTTAATAACTGGTGGAATAATAAATGCCTAAGCTTTCAGAATACATGGTCCCGAGATCAATTTTTTATCTTAGTGTGTTCAAAATGGCTCGTTAATGACAAATTTTTTGCGAAGACATTCATGAATTTTTTTCTCAAAAAGTATGATCTTTTCGAGAAAGTGCAAAAGAGGAAGAAGTTCTTAGAATCACTCAAAAAATACGTGAAAATTTTTCCAGAAAGTTTTACATTATTCTTTTGATTTTGCAATTTGTTGATTTTGGAAAAATTAACAAATTGCTCCAAAAATTCTAAAATAATTTAGGTGAATTTTTTGTTCGATTCTAAAAACTTTTTATTCTTGATAAATTTGCTATAAGATGATGATTCTCAAGAAAAAAAGTCTCAAATGTCATCATTGAAAATTTACATCATCAAGGATGACTTTTGTGAATTTTTTTCTTGGGTACCATGAGCTTATAGCAAAAATGATCAAGAATAAAAAGTTGTTAGAATTAAACAAAGAATTGACCTGAATTTTGTTTAGAATTTTTGGAGCAATTTTTAAAATTTTCAGAAATTGACAAATTGCAAAATTAAAATAATAACTTAAAACTTTTTGGAAAAATTCTTACGCATTCTTTTAGTGATTCTAAGAGTTTTTTCTCCTTTTGTACTTTCTCGAAAAGATCATACTTTTTGAGAAAAAAATTCATGAATGTCTTCGCAAAAGTTTTGTCATTAACCAGCCATTTTGAACACACTAAGATAAAAATTAATCTCGGAACCATGTATTCTAAAAGCTTAGGCATTTATTCCACCGGTTATTAAGGTTCCAAGTAGATTGGACATTGAGAACCCTTTGGAAAACTCGATTTTATAAAAAAAAAATTAGAAAAAATCGTGTTTTTTTCTTGAAACGATATTTTTGTATATTTAACAACATTTTATTACATTTTCATACCCACCATCGGAAAGAAGAGATCTTAAGCTTCAAAACGGTGTGTCTTTCAATTTTTTATACCTTGAATTGCATGAGTTATAATTGCAGAAAGAGTGGTGTCCCCAAAGGGGCATTCTCGGTGTTTACGGATTAAATCATCAGCTAACTTTACTTTGGTGAAAGCTGAGGGGGAAAAATGGACCAAATGCATGGCACAAAACTTTTTTTCTGTAACATCTTTGTAATTAATAATAATTACCACCATTTTATTATGTCATTAAATAGTTCTTAACAAATAAAAACTATTTTTCTAGTACACTTATATGGAAAAAAATTAGTTTTTACAAAGAGTACTAGCAAAATGGACCGAATTTCATGCATTTGGTCTATTGTTTCCCCCTAAGCAATCAACGAAGTGAATTTAGCTGGCGATTGAAGTGAAAATACTAAATGCATTGTACAAAGTTTCATGTAATTTTACCACAAAGATCATAGGACATAAAAATACCAGTGATTACTGTGGGAAATTTACCAAAATTAGGTAGAAATAACACGATAGTGTAAAAGCGCTCACAGGTGGTAAAAAGCAGTTTTGAAAGAATGGAATTTTACTTTCGCCTTGTGAAATTACAGTGACGCTGTAAAACGCCGCATGCAAAATGTTGCGCATGCGCAATGATCAACCCGGGTATTTTAAATCGCTTAATGTATGTTTTAATTAAATCGAATCGGAAGAATAATAAGATATATAAATAAAAGGAGTCATGTTTTTATTAGGCAGAACAAATTAAAGTTTTTGTTTGGTTTGCTGTTATAAAGCAAATACGTATCAAACAAGGTTATGATCAGTGGGCGAAATAGGCGCATCCTAATTTATATCAACTGCTGTCTAAACAGCCGTAACCTTCAAAATTATTTTTTTTCGCAAGCATGCTAAACATGCGAACAAATTTATTTAAGTAAAACACATTGCGCTTTGCCTTTGCGATGCGCTCAACCCAGCACAATCGACGATTTCATTTTTAAAATATATCCGAATGCCGCTAAAATTCTGCACAATCTTGCACTGAATTTACTCGCAGGACTCGCAGGTTATCAAAAGCCATCAAGTGTTCAACAGCGGAATTACAAGGATTATGGAATTTTACATCGCTGCTGTAAACGTATTACACCCCTCGTGTGAAGTTACACTAATCATTGGAAGCTTACATAAACGTTGTGAAATTACATTTTTATTTCAGTTACACTTTAGTGTAAAATTCCTACAAAAATCACTGGTATTTTTATGTCCTATGATTGTTGAGGGAAAATTACAAGTTCATTGTGAATTTTATTCATTTTTGGTAAAATTCCTTTAATAATCACTGCCAATTTACCAGAAACATGTAATTTTTCCATAACAATCATAGGAAAAAGTTACAGAACGAAATGTAATATATGAAAAAAATCAGATCACTATTCCATTCATCTGGTACCATATTGTTTTCCCCTCAGCACACGACGATGTGACGTTGGCTGGCGATGAAGTGAAAATGCCTAACAAATTTCAAATTGTTTCATTGTATTTACAAACATGTTTTTTATTGAAAACGTTGCAAGATCAGAATTTTGAGGAGAAATGAGAAATTAGCCTGGAAAAAATTCGGGAAAAGTCAAAGAATTTTACAAACATGTTACAGCCACTCAGTAAAACTGTAAAAGTCAAATGTAACTATGTTTGACATGTTTCCACCATTCATTTTCCTTTGCTGATACCCCGCAAAGAATCTTCTGCCTCTGAAGAAAAATACACCCGCCATTGTTGTTGATTGTTGTCTCTTTTGACATTATCGGTTTTGCATTTCTATTTATTATCCGTTTTTCAATAAGAATAATCAACTGAACAAACAAAATATCGGAAGGGTAAAAATTAATCTACCAATTGTCAGAAAAGTGTACACAATGAGTAAACTAGTAAATATTGAAGTGTAAACAAGAAATGATCCACGTTGCAAAGATCGAAGCGGAACAGTTGGTGCATTGCGCGAGACGCAGCGATGTGTGCACCAGTGTTCGAATATACTCCCTGCTCTCCTGTGCCAAACCGAGTTCCCCGCATCGGTTCTTCTGTTCTGTTCTTTAGAGTTCAGTCCCACTCAGTCCGTCTGACGTATGGGATCTCGGTTCTTTACCCGATCGCGCATCATCTCTTCGGAGAACGCGTCAATTATCGCTCCAAATATGAAAATTCGCCAAGTGTCCGCGATCATTGCGAATTAAAATCAAATTGTGACAATCGTGATGTGTGTTGTGTATAGCGAACCCCTCCTAGAGTGCCAATCGGATATTTGTTGTTAAGAGGAAGAGGATTTTGTTTGGGATTTTTTATTATCGAAAATCTAAATGGAAAACGAAGGAGACGTCGAAGCAGCCTCGGCGAATGGTGCAGATTCGGATGGAAGTGTCAGTTGGGAAGACTTCTTTGGTGAGTAGAATGCATCATTATTTTCATTTGTATTCGATGTATACATATAGTTTGTAGCTCTTTGTCACTCTCTGCCGCTCGGTTACGCGAAATCGAGTCGCGGTCAAGCAGAAATTATAGCCTGGGGGCCGGAAACCTAGGCACGTGGTGACTACTCGCGTGGTAGCCTGGAATTTATTATTTATTTTTAGTACGAAAGGCTGCAAGTTGCAATTTTGACGTTTTCTAGGTTAGGTTTAGACTGCTCTTTTTGCACTTTAGGTGGTGTAGTTTTGTTTCGTTTTCCTGATTTTTGAAATTTTAGAGCAACTTTTTTGCCTTTTTCAGTTGTTTACATTGTTGGTGTTTTTTTTTACATTCATGATTGGATGTACAATTGCTTTGAAAGAGTTTTGTGTCAATTTGATTCATTTCCCCCCCTTTCAGTTTACTTAACACATTTATTGCTAATACAAATACGGCCCATTTTTTCGTTTTTTTACAATTAAGTCCAAGAAGGAATGTAAATTAGGTATTGATGCTTCAAGTATATAATCTTTATCCTGCTCTTCTTGTACTATAAAGCACAACCATACATTTAATCCATAAATAACTATTTATCATCCCATGAAGTGGGGAGAAGGAAGTCCTATTTCTTAAGTTTACCATAATAAAGTTAAAACTTTTAAAATGAAGTTCTAATATTAGCAGTCCATCAGTAGTACAATATTTGCAATTAGCGTCAAATTTTAACACTTTTTTTTTTAGCTAAAGAAAGAGGACCCTATAATATAGTTTTGTATTTTCCGATTTTCTATTTCCAGCTCTAGCAGCTTCCCACTCAATATTAACATGAAGAAATTGAATAAATCTTGCAGGCTTAGTAAAATCCGAAATATATCTGTAAGATAAATTCAACTTTCTAAACTTACATGCAGAATTAGTGAAATAAGAATATTTTCAAAAGACTACTATAGAATTTTACGTAAATTACCGTGACAAATAATTTTTTGTACTTTATTGATGAAATTTATGCATTAAAACAAAATATTACATGTTTGCCAATAAATTTTGCTATTGTAATAAATTACAGATAAAGCAGAAAACGTAGTTATGTAACATTTTTTACATGAACATGTTGCCTTGATATCTACTATCAATCAAACGGCATTTTAAAGCAAAGAGAAAAATAAATATAATCAATAACAAAAAAAATTAAGCATTTTTGTACAATTTATATGGTGCTGAATTTTACTGTGGTTTTTATTTCCTACAAAATGTAAAATTACAAGAATTAACACCTAACAGAATCTACAGGTTTTGCAGCCAAAAAGTTGTTCTTTTTCGACCTAGGATGACAAATTTTTAGAATATTGCAAGTAGATCATTCTAAATTAAGATGTGGAAATTATCCCTATTATAAAAAAAGCTTCTATGTTTATAATTTAAAGGAATTGTAGAATATTAAAAGTCAATAATCATTATTAAGTAATTAAAAATCTTACGTCTGTAGCTTTCGAGAAAAATATATATTTAAGTTATTGTTTAATAATGATTATTATCTTTGACTATTTTACAGTTTCTTGTAAAGTTTAAAGATAGACGCTTTTGTGTAGTAATGATCATTTACACTTCCTAGTATAAAGTTATCTTATTGCAATATTCTAAATATTTTTCATCCTAGTTCGAAAAAGAACAACTTTTAACTGTTTGGCTACGAAACATGTAGATTCCTGAGGATTCATGAACTTACGTTTTTTCTAAATTCTTGTAGGAAGTTAAGTTGCAATAAAACACAGCAATGAACGAAAAAAGTACAAATCTCATCAGAATAATAGACAAAAATTGTACTTTCCTGTATTGTTTTAATGTATTACATTTTTTTTAGGTTCCTGTAAGAATAGTTTTAGTTTTTGGTAATTTTTGTGGAAATTTTTCCACCAGGGTATTTTTAAGTATCCTAAATACTTAATTAATGTAAAGAATAATGCAATGAATCATACGGCTTTATTTAAGGTTTAGCCTACTGCCGTTAAATTTAGAATTTTATTTATTATCAATTATAAATAGTATTTGATCAGTGCTGATCATGAATATTTGCAGCGTATTAGAGAAAACTTCTCATACCAGGCTTTTATGATGATTCTACGATTTTTTTGTGGTAAAATTATCCGATTTTTCGGGTTCCGATATTTTGAATTTGGTATTTTTATTACAAAATTTGTAATCAGTGGCCGACAATTTTTTGATAACAAATTTATCTTAGACCTTTCATATCAAAAATCGCCGGTAGTAAATTTTCATGCTAATCCCTTATTTGTAAAATAAACCTATCCGCCACTTTGAATTTTGCATTTTAATTGTTTTTATACGGATTTCGGAATCAACGACCTGAGCAGCATAGATTATAACTACCTTTTCGTTACGATTTAGTTTGGGGCCTTTGGTCACATTTTGAGGGCTCTGCCCACCTTGCAATGTGGGGCAGTCCCTCGCTCATAAAAAAATAAATAAATAAAATGCTTGGACGGAAAACGTTATAGAAATGATAATTATTTATAAGTTTTTCAACTTTTATAAAGTAAGTGAAGTTACTAAAACTAATCAAACAAGTTTTCGTTTGGTTTATAATAAAATACTACGGGACCCTTTCCCCAACAAAAATGGAAATTCTGACCAAAATTATTCTGCACGACAAAAAATATATTGTATTCGTGTGAAAGATTTCTTTAATCTTGTTCGAGGGCTAGAAAATATGACCTATTAAACCAATTGCCACCACAAACTTTTGTAAGTCAAGTTTTTTCACGGGTTTTTTAAAGAAGCTAACCAAATTTCCGAAACTGAGAATCTTGCACGGCACCAAACAGATTTAAAATGAAGTTTATTATTTGTGAAAAAGAAAATAACCTTTAAATTTTATTATTCAGCGAAAGGTATAATCATAGGTCTTAAAAAAATTAAGTTGTGGGTAATCCGGTTTCACTCACACCCGCCGCACAGTGGTCCAGAAATGGATATTTGGGAACAAATTCGTCTTAAGGATACATTTCTTAAACAATGTAAGGTTTCGTTTTTCATAAATAGGTAGAATGGGGTTAAAAGTTCCAGGGAGAAAAAGTACCAGATACGATATCACAAAAAGAAATAATTTATAGGACGGGGTGAAAAGTGGCCAAAGATTATTTTCATAAATGCGCCTAAATTAAATTAGGTATTTCTTGGTTTTTGCATAAAAAAATATATAAGACATTAAAGTTTCACGTTTTATGTAATTGTTAGTCAGCAATAATCAAAACAGGCTTAGAAATCACAAAAGTTCTATTATAAATTGTATTTAATTATTATAAACGAATTTTTAAACATATTCTACACTGTATCAGTTTGTTCTAGAAAAAAGTTATTTCATCCCAAATTTTTGTAATTTACTTTTAGAATGATCTTAATAACGAAAAATTGTCGGAACTTACAAATTTATGAACAACTCGTAAAGTTCCAAACAATTTCTTCGCCTATTAAGTTTCATGGGCATACCATTTGATATACTATAAGTTTATGTTGGGATGAAACTATTTGATTAAAAGATCAGTTTTCTTTGACAAAATTTTATTTCTTATGTAGTATAAATAAACAATTAGCAATCGAAAAATTCTTTTCATTGATTTTTTCTCATCTAAACATTATTAAGTTTTCTGATAATAAATTGTTTATAGCGATATGAGATGTTTATAAATTTTTAAGTTATGAGAATTTTTCTTTATTAATACCATTGTACAAAAATTTGCTTCCTTATACGCTTCGCCTTGCTTCTTTCTGCGATAACTTCCCTTTTATCGCTTTTTTCTATATAAAATTCAAGTCTTAAATTTGATATAAAATATCACAATAAAATCTTTAATAATTGAAATCTTAAATTCGGGATGACATAAATTTGTCCCGAAATTCCAACATGAGTAGTCCATCCCCATTTCCAACTCAGCCAATTTTTTCGGGACGACTGGACACTGCCTTAAAATAAATAATCCTTTCGCTTTTTCCAAGTAGTAAAAACTTCTTTATTAAGTACATAATATTTTTATTTTTACTTTTTTGGGTTTCTATTGACTTTCGTACCCAAATTGTGTCCTAGGAAGAAATAATAAAAGAAAGGATAGTTTCTTCATTCATGAACGAAAATTCAGTAACTAAAAGGCTAGTGGCTTGAGATACGCTGAAACATCGGACTGGAATGTTACCTCAAGCAGACATTCCAGCATCTCTGCCAGAACGTCTTCTTACACTTAAATCCACAAAAATGTAATCATTTTTCGTTCCTTCATTATTTATTACGGAATTGACCTGTTTTCTATATACTATCAGAATATGTAATTACAAACAATAGAAGATCATCAATGGTAAATAATCTGAATTGTCATTTTTTTAAACTAAAGTGTCAACGTCCATGGAAATGCACTTGAAAACTGGACGGATAGATATCACTGATATCTTATCATTGCTTATCAGTCATGAAACGCCTAGGTTTAAAAGGGTCATTCCGTCTATAAAATTTTTTAGAAAAAAGTTGTTCTGAATAGATGTTTTTGTAAACTTCACCCTTTTTTAAAGAATGTTATATTCGTTCATCTGTTATCCTTTCGAAATATATAACACCTACATCGATTTATTTCAGATCAATTTATCACTGAGATAAATCAAACCTAAATTATTTTTGCCTCTAAATGATTATCATTATTGCTCTTAGTACTGGGTAAAAATTATAGGAAAAGAACTAGAGCTTTAAAAATGATATGTTTAGCTTAAATGCTCACTTTTACTGTACCATCCAGAGTCCAGACTTAGCCTCTTCCCCTGAGTTTAAGATCTCAATAGAAGAGATACAGAATCTGAAATAGCCTGGAGTTAGATTTCCCGAGTGCTTAGTTACTCGCCTGTTCAGCTCACAAATCACAATCAGTGGGAGGTACGCCTAATAAAATAGCGGATCCCTTTTCAAGAAGAGGCAACATTTCGATACACGCGAAGATATAAACACAACCTCTGTCAGCTAAAGCTAAAGATCCTCAGGGAATAGAAATTATTTCCTTTATCTAAATACATCCTTTATTTGATATTTATTACACAGTGCTGGTGCTAAAGACTGTCAGCTCTTTCAGGAGGTAAAAATACTTTAAATTGGGGTGGATTAAAGAGGAAACTAATACTCTCTCAATTCGTACGAATCGTCGAGTAAAAAATGATTGATTTCCAATCTATTCAGTAAACAACTTTAATATATTTTTTATTATTTGAAAGAATGAATTATCTTTTATTTAATATCGATTATATTAATTATTGATCATAAGTTTTTATAAGTTTCGAATTCTAATTGGATTTTCATTCAGGTGCTCTACAATTTTCCGCTTGTATAGATGGAATTGTTTGAGGCTTTTTGTTCGATCACTGAAGTTAAGCAGCGCTTGGCTCGGTTGTACTCGGATGGGGGCCGATGTACTAATTAGTTGATCATTTACGATAGGCGCAAAATAAGCCATTTTTTTAATGCGTGAGGCCCAACACTTGTTGCTCCGACTATTCTAAGGTATTAAAATCAATTTTAAGTTTGTAGGTATACATAAGCATGAACATTACGTTGTCTTTCTGGCATGTGATCAACCTCAAATTAATTTTTAAAATAAATTTCCTAACTTTTCGGCAAATTCCCGAATTTTCCCGAAAATTTCCATACAGTATTTTATAATACATTTCATAACTTTAAGAGAAAGAAACCTGCGAACTTTTGTGAGTTTCCCCCCTCATGTGTAGTACGAAAAATTCCTTAACTTTTCCTGAATGTTATCTGTAACTTTTACGTAAATTCCGAAATTTTTCCTTTGAAATGTTAACGTTATTATGTTCCCGAACATTTTCAGAAAAATCCCGGAAAAACTTCTGGCAGTGTATATTATGCTTTTTCCTCGTAAAAAGTGTATTCCGTTGTTTCCGTTGTCATGCTCTTCCGTTCACAGGTCGAGTGGAACATGTGTAATTGCGTATAGCGGATATGTACTTGCTTACAGCGATTTACCAGCAGCTTGTAACTTTAATAGGATCATATTTCACGTTATATGAAGAGAAAACACTAGACCCCAGGATTCGTTTTGTGCTTGGTTTTGTGGCTCATTCAGGAACAACCATCTATGTGAAAGTGACATTTGATCTTTTTTAGTTTCCCTTTATCTTAATATTATCCTCGCAATTTTCTCCATAATAATAAAACTCCTGACTACCCCAAAAATCTTTACAAAAATTATATATTTAAAAGTAAATTGATATCTTATTAACTACAGGAACCGTAGGTCAGGAAAAACCTGGGAATCAGTGAGAAGTCAGGGCATTTTATTGCTAAGGGAAAGTCAGGGATATAAAAAGAAATTTGCCAAAAATTAGAGATTTCTACAATAGCCACTTTAAATATCTATCAAGGAAAATAAATTTTAATTTTAATTTGAAATTGTTTTATCTCGCGTATAAAAGATAATATGTTAAAAACGTTAAAAGATTAAAATTCTAGTCTTTGAATAATAATTGTCAGGGAAAATCAAAAATTGGTCTGAGAGTAGTCAGGGAATTTTGAAAATTAAGTTTTTCGACCAACCTGTAAATATTAACTACATCAACTCCAGTTAAATTATATTAAATTGATTTAAAATTGCTCTTGGTCATAAAGTTTGAAGTCATATATTTTAAAATATATGCTTTTCATAAAAAATTTAATAATTAAATTTTTTTTAATTGTTACCTGCACTTGTTAAAAGATTATTTAAAGCAAGTAGATTTCTTCCTTGGGGACAAGTAGAAATTTATTTGATTACAGAAATTGAAGTGCGTTTGCGTACATGAGGAAGTGATTTTTATTGAAATTATTGAGATCGTCATTTAGAGTTACACATTAATATCTAACAGTGAAAGACAGACTCGAAAAGCAATTCAATGCCAGACTATAAAGTCGTGGAGTCGACATTAAATACAAGAAGAGAAGTTAAGGATGCGATACATTACACAAAAAACTAGAGCTCTGCCGGATGCAGTTTAGAGAAATAATGTGTGTATTTTCTCTTACACGTGCATACTTACTTAATTCACATATTAAGAATACGTTAACATTAGACTGAATTAAATAGATCGGAAAGAGAAATTCCACTTAATAAATATTTTCCATCAAAAATTATTTTCTTAAGGAAATTCCATCCGCACGCTAGTAAATTTTAATTTTCTATTTGCAAGTCTTCACCACTGAAAATATGTTTTAATTTAAAAATTAATATCTTACACCTCGGAAAAGGTTTTATTCACTCAATGCTTTTTTTATAACTGAAGATACATCTACATCAGTAAAAAAATGCTGTCTCTTTCAGCATAACTAATTAGTCCAAATTTAGTCTTGTGAAAATTCGACTTCCGATTTTTGGTGATCGATCGCTCCCCAATTTTATCATTCTATGGAAAAATACATTCCTTTTTTTTGTTTTTTAAATTAGTCAACAATAAACCGTGTCCCAGGCTTTCGAAATTGACATGAGGTTTTAAATGGGATAAGTACTTGTTATTAACTTTTTGTAAATTAAAGTTTAGTCATCTCTTAGAGAATATTCAAGGAATAATTTCCACGAAATAACTTTCAATTTCGACCCCCCTCCCCAACGTCCTTGTATTGTACCCGGCAAATGCCCCAAAAATGAAAAAAAGCAGTTTTATGTCAAATTAATGCCAGACAGTATTTAAAAAGAAATTGAACATCAACTATTTTTATTCGATAAATGCCAACTTTTCTAGTAGTTTATTACTAATTTTAAATTATTTTAACAATTATTTTTTGTTAAAACAATTTTTCCCTTGTAAAACGTGAAATTTATTATTTTTCGGGGTAAATTTTAAATTGATGATTTTCATGACTAATATTTGCTGTTTAACATAATTGGTAATTGTTTAAACAATTTTCATTTGTTTTAAATTTTTTCCGTAAATAGTGAAAAGTTATTGCTTTATAGAATTAATTACACAATCAACGAATTTTCAGAGAAATATTTCGAGGCGTCCTAATGATAGGATGCCAACGCACGCGTTCAACTAGATGATACTTAACCAAAAATATAAATAATAAAAAGCTAACCGAGAAGTTAGCGCCAGAAAAGTCTTGCTCGCGGAATTGAACAAGATGAAGCTAGGAGTTGGCCAAAACTAAAAGGTACTCGCTCGCTTCATCAAATCATGAAAAATCTATCTCGGGCTATGTACCTATTCTATCTTTATGCTTTTCACGCCCGAGATAGCACTTTCATGATACAATGAAGTGAGCGATCATCTTTTAGTTTTGGCCAACTTCTAGCTTCATCTTGCTCGATTCCGCGATCAAGACTTTTCTGGCGATATCCTCTCGGTTAGCCTTTTATTATTTATATTTTTGTTTAAGTACCGTCAAGTTGTGTCGTTTGCGTTGGCATCCTACCGTTGGGACGCCTCGATTTATTGTGCAAGATAGTTTGCAATTATTTTTCAACAAATATTACTCTTAATATTTATTAATTGTGTCATTAATTCCAGAATATACTAACTTATTACGATTTGGTGGAAAAAAATTATACAAATATAAATTGTTCAAGTAAATGCAAAATATGTTTAAAAATATTAAAATTATTATATATCTGTATATAATTTTGTACAGAATACATTAAAAAGCTATTGCAAGGTTCCACTGGGAACTGCCACCTATGGAAATGACACTGGCTCCTAGTAAATTGCCGTAAATCTCACCTATGGCCACGTCTCACGAATATAATATGGATAGCCAATAAATATATAATACAATAAGAATATACATATATTGTTCAAACAATTTAAAATTAGTTTTAAAAAAAGATTTCAAAACTTGTTACTTATCGAATAAAAATAATTAAGGAACTTTTGAGGTAAAAAAAGGGGGTTGTTGGGTGGTCAAAGTAAAAAGTTATTGGGTAGAACATTTTTCCGAAACGTAGCTTTTCCCATATAACACCCCATGTTACTGATTTGAAAAAACGAATTTATTTTGTCGCAAAAAAATGGGATGGGGGACAAATCACTAAAAATCGAAAGTCGAGTTTTTGGAACACCCGAGTAATCACTGACATTGAGGCCCAGGAAGACGGAGAATTTTGTGAATATCTAGAATTAGTCCTTTCGGTGCAAAAAATTCATCTTTTGGTAAAAAAGCAATCTTTTTGGTTGGAATTCTACTCGTTAAATCTGAATTAGTTAAATTGAACTAATTATCAGCAAATTTGACTAATCCCGCCTTATTTCAAACACACCTAGAAAAAAGATGAACAAAATGCAATGACTAAAACAAGTTTAGTTAAATTCGCGAGAATACTAGTAAAATTAACGGGAATTTAAGTTGATTTTACTAGGTTCTTCGTAAATTTATCTAAATTGCATCATAGTCTTTGTATTTAATTTTTTTCCAGTATGAGAAAAACAGCAAAATTTTAAACCTATCAAAAGTTTTAAAGTAATAACATTAAAAGTATTAAGTGCAAAATATTTATTTCTAAGACTTCACTTTAAATCATTTTTTAAATTGCACAATGAGATTTATTCTTAATATGTGGCATTTATCGCAGCGAAGAAAACTATAAATTAAATAACAACAGTTAAAACTAGAGACCCTTTTTTCAAATTCAAAATCCCCTATTTCCCCTAAAATTGAGCTGATGAACCACTGTAATCCCTGTTGCAATATAAAAAACTGAAGCGAGTTTCTCATATATATTTATTATAAACTAACCATTTCTCCGTTATAATCGAAAAATCTGATAACTTCTCGTGAATTTCCGCGATAGCTGGTGTCTTCTTTGAAATCCACTCTCTCCTATTCTTGAAAGTCTGTTTGAGTAACAAAATAATATTCTCTTTTTCTGCATCAACGACTTGACAATGGTTATATTTAGATATATGCACTAATGAGTTGGTAGTTCTCGGAAATGACTAATAAAAATTAGTAATTTTTATTAGTCATTTCCGATATCAATGTTCATAGAAAAAAATTCAAACTTAGCCAAACAGAACTTGTTATATTTCACATAACTACATTTGCTAAGGGAGAACTTCTAGGAGGAAACTAAATGCCTTAACTTTAGGCGAGTAAAATTGGCTAATTTTTATCTCCGCTTCTCCATTCAATTTCATTCTGCTCAAGTGCTTGAGTGGTTTAAATTTAGAACATCATACTTTTGAAGTGGAAAGGAATCACCTTTGATTTTTAACGGGTTTGCGTCAAATGCACGGGTCTTCATGTCTTCAATTCTAATAAAATGTATGCCCACACATTTGTTCGCACTGGATTACCGTGCCAATAAAATCGTATAAGGCTTGAACAAAGAGAGCAGGGAGGTGAACAACTCGTTTATCCTGTGCGTCACATAAAAATATCTTGTTTAAGTCGAACGAGATCGAGGGGACTCAGCAACTCTCCCCCGGCCCACTTTAAAACACAGATTCGTTTTATCGGGGCATAACGAGTCCAACTGGGTACACCGTAAAACACATCAAACAAATTATATCTACTCCACATTTCCTCTCGAGGTTGTACACTCTACTGCAGCTGAAAAGAAAGTGTAGCAATTGTGAAAAAAAAACTGTTAATGATGATCAAGACGCATGATTGATAGTCCTTCCTATCCAAATCGGTTGCCTTTCATCAGTAGATTATAAAGTTGTTAGCGTGTAATTAATCAATTTTCCTTTATTTTAGCTAATTAACAAGCTTGATTGATAAATTAGACTTATTTTATATTTATTATTTCATTTTTATCACTGTCTGCTAGAAATCAATTCCTGCGTTAGGCATAGCAAATTTATTTCTTTGCTGCAGAGTCTACTGAATAATTCATTGGAAGAGTCAAAGTTTTGATTGATTCGAGGCGCACTTTATTTTTGTTCCTAATTGGTGTAGATAAGTTGTTGCAATCACTCCCTTTTATCACCTTCAATGAATGTCTGTTGAATCCGAGGTTGAATCATAATTTTAAATCAGTGTTTTCACTTTAATCCTGGTGTGTAGATCTATAGCTTATAATAAGTATACTTTCATAGTTTTAATGTTTCTGACTTAATTAAAAGTTGCCAACTTTTCAAATTGAAAATTGAGAAAACATCAATTTTCAAAATCGAATTAATCAACTTTAAGAGACCAGACTATCTCAAAATTGAAACTTTTCTCTTTGAGTGATTCCATTTGTCTAAATATACGAATTATCTACTAGGTAAACAAAAATTCCCTGAAAAAAAAACCAATCGTAATTCTTCATATAAAAATGGCCATATTTTTTATCTTTTTTTTTTCTTATTTAAAGCATAATTTTGGGTATTTTACCAATTCTACCAACTATTGGGAAAATTCGGCTTTTGAAACTTTCTTTATCACTTTCGAAGCTTTTCTGGTTTTACAGAATTTTATCTCGAAAACATGAAAAGTTAACTTTGGTGGTGGTATCGATTTTGCATTTAAAAATATTTTTTATTTGCTCTTTAAAAACATTGTTAGTTTTGTTGGCTTAATTAGAAACATGAGATTGTGTTTAATTTTTTTAAATTGGTTAGTCCGCCGAATCGCAATAGAGTATAGGCACGGTGAGTTAGCCTCTACCGCAGCTTTAACAGTAAACCACCATTTTGTAAAAAAATTATATTTGCCCCAAATAATTAGATTCAGTACATAAGCTTTTTATAAACTACATCAACAATTTAAGATTTTGGGAACATTTTATGTATAAATTCAACCTTAACTGTTTTCTTAAATAAATTTTGGATACAGCTATACCTATTAATTTATTCTTGCATTTCATTCTCTTTTATACGTGTATAATATTTGAATATGAATTTGTTAAAAAAATTTAATCAATAAAACAAAAAAACATTTTGCCATGTCTACTTTGAAATTTTTGAAAGTAGAAAGCGACGAAATGGAAACACGTTCTTGCAGAGAACGTTGAGCAGACTGAATATTAGTATGAAGAACGTGAACCTGAAAAGTAACGTGAATAAAACAAAAATTATGGTGTTTGAAAGAAAAGTTGAGAAAACAGTACTGCCGTTCAAACTAAAAATACGAGTCCAATTTCAATCGAACTGAGAAAATCGAGAAAAACTGTTTGCCCAAATAACTCTAATATCGAATAAAACTTCGCATAATTAAGATATTATTTGTGTAAAAATAATGTACTTCTTCATATTTTGCAATAAAAAGGGATTTTTTAAACATTTTTTATTAGGAAATGAACTTGCGATGTTTTACTAGTCCCGGAAAGTCAAAAATACAAGCCAATGAATACAAAATCACTTGCGGACGATGCCATTGTCGATGAGCTCGCCCGAAGATTCAAAATACAACAAAAAAACATACGTAAGGGACACTGTATATTCAGAGCATGTTCCTAACTTACCCGAACGATTGTCGCTAGTGTACAGTGAAATTTAGCCGGGACTTATTTCCCTTGGATTTGCGATCAGAGTCCGAGCTCATTCACAAATCGAGAACATACGTAAGGGCATGCAAAGTACTTTGTGTATCTTTTTCTATTGTATATTTCAACTTTTTCTACTTTATTTATAATCGATCGTTTTTTGCAATAAATATTTATAATTTATCATTTTTATTAACACAGATGCAGCTTTCACTTACGAATCCTAACGATACCAAAAACTCACCTTTCATAAAAATGTCACTTATGTATCTTTTTAGTTTGGACGGCAGAGTATGCAAAATTGCCTTAGACGATGTGAGAATAGAACAAGTTGATAACTACGTCTATCTACGTAGCTTATTTACTAATGACAGAAAGATTAATGGAGAGATAGCCAGGCGTATAAGCGAGGGTGTAGGAAGGTTATCTGCAGGATAGAATCCATTAATAGAAGTAAAAATATAGCAAAGAAAGCTATACAATTGCGATATATAATTCTATACTTGATTTCAATGTGCTTTACCTTAGCGTGAAATGGGCACATCAAGAAAAGGATATGAGTAAAGTTAACGCATTTGGAATGAAACACCTGCGCAATGTGTGCGGTAAAACGCTAATGGACAAAGTCAGTAATGATATAATCCTTAAAGAATGTGGTGTGGAGGAGACACTAGTTGACATGTGAAAGAAATTTGCTAAGATGGCATGGGCATGCTGGTAGAATGAAAAAGAAAGTCTGAAGAAACAAGTATATCGTGGTAAAATAAATGGTAGCGCATCCGGAAGCAAACCAAGGAAAGAATGGTTGGAATGTTTAAAGGAGACCCTGATCCGAAAGGATATAAAAAGCCATAGCAACACAAGGGCTTACATGAGGAAATGCATGTGGACATGAAGGAAGCTAAATAGGTTATAAGAAATACATGATGAAAAGTATCAGTAGAGTTAGAGAAGCCTGAACCGAAAGATTTTGGATACTAATGGACCCGGGTGGAGAGCTTTTTACGTAATAACTTTGTGAAGGAAGCTCTTCGCCTGGAGTGCTTGTTAGAGAGATTGATCAGCGCCCTGGGTCGGAGCAGTTTTGCTGCCCCCCCCCCCCCCATACTGCCTCGTGCTAGTCCCTTTCTCACTTTTCTCATATATGAACTTTCTGATCCCTGGTTAGAAAATCGAGCGAATCTCACCCCGAAAGGGATTTGGCGCAATGGCATAATAGTAACTTTTCGAATCAGAAAACCTTGCAGTAGGTAGCATTCCAATTGTTTGCAATTTGAAGTTCGAAAGCCCTCAGTCTTATTTGAAACTCGAAAAGGAATTTAAAGAGAATGGACCTTTAAAATTGATTATTTTATTAATATTAATGATTATTACTTATTAATTTTAGTATTTTATATCTTTAGTTTACCTTCATTTAAATGGCATTGCAACATTTATTTTCTCTTTCATGTTACATCTACTTACTTCTATGCACTGGATATAAAAACACAAAGAAAGGACGTTAAGAATACTTATCAATCGGAGATATTTGCTTTGAAAATCTCGAAGCTGGGGTAAAGAACAGTATAAGCTTGTGTTGGCATAGTTGAGGTTGTGGGCGTATCGTGCTTCCAGGTGCATTTGTACCCGTGCCTGAGCTCGAGTAAAGAAAACGTGAAAGCCTTAGTATATACTATAGAATATAGACTATACTCTATAGGCCATAGGGCTTAGGTCTTAGGACACACTCCTGGTAGAGAACAGGTTACTTTATCGCCAACAGCGTTGCAAGAAAACGTGCAGAACTTTAATTCTTATTTCAAGTCCCATGTCTCATGCAGCATTGAACTTGATTTTCCCGACGCTGACGTACTGGCGCACGTTCAGACTTTATAAAGGAGAATGTCATTGCCCGGCGTACCCTCCATACGGAATGCTTAAATGACTACAAAGACGAGAAAAGGGAATCCAGTTAAAGGCCTCTTTCACTAAACTCCCCTCTTCATTTTTTACCCTGTTTCTCTTCTCAGAAAGCTTTTCTAAATATATTATTTTTCAAAGAGGAAGCAAAAGTGAGATAACGTTTTTTATCAGTTGAGATGAATTGCGCGAACATGTTTGAATGATTATAATATGAAGGGCCCAAGAACATAAAGGACGTACTTGCCAAAACTCAAACTTTACAGGACACACACAAAAATGTAACCGTAATGCATTAATTATTTTTCTTTTATAAAAAAAGTTCTTGTTAGCTATTACTTAGTTCTATCGAACCATAAAAAGAACATCCTGAAAGAAGCAACAACCTAAAAGAAGAACTTTCTTTTGAGCTATTATTCAACTCTATCGAATCGCGAAAGTAGGGCTTAAATTCAAGCAGCGAAACCATCTGCGAAAAAAATCCTTGTCAAAAAAAGACGCGTTCTTACGAACGCCGAACCTGAAACAGAAAAACTGCATAATTGTTTATTTTTTAATCTAAAAAAAATAAAAAGCATGTACTTTCGAGATATTACTTAACTCTATCAAACCACGAAAGGAGTACCCTGAAAAAAGCAACCACCTCCAAGAAACCCATTATCAATCTCGTTATCCATGGTGTGGCGTGTCCCTAAAAACTAAAATATTTAAACACAGTGAGTTGCCAAACTTCTTCATTTTTTTATTTAAAAAATGTACACAAGATAATACTTAGATTTATTTAATCGTAAAAGGAACAGGCAAAAATAAGTATTCGCTTTAAAAAGAATATCAAACATGAATGTTGACCAACTTGTGAACCAAACTAGACCATCATATTCTACAGACATGAGTTAATTTTAAAAAATTGGTTAAAGCCATTAAAAAATATTTCCCAACTTTCGCACCTAGGTCGCCTTATACTGCGTACAAACTAAAAAGATACGTGAGTCCAATCTGACTCGAACTGAGAAAATCGAGAAAAACTTCTTGCCCAAAGAACTTTAATATCGAATGAAATTTTGGGTAATTAAGATACGCTGTTTGGATAAAAATAATGTGTTTTTTCATATTTTGCGATAAAAATTGATTTTTTAAACAATTTCTTTTAGAAAATGGACTGCGATGTTTTGCTAGTCGCGGCAAGTCAAAAATAGAAGGCAAAAGGAACAAAAGTCACTTGCGGACGATGTCTTTGTCGAAGAGCTCGAGCGCAGCCTCAAGATTCAACATCAAAACATACGTAAGGGACACTGTGTATTTAGTCGCTGTTCCGAAATTACCCGAACGACCGTCGCTAGTGTATAGCCGAATTTATCCGGGACTTATTTCCCGTGAATTTCTGATCAGAGTCCGAGCTCATTCACAAATCGAGAACATACGTAAAGGCATGCGATTCTTTTCGTTTGTCACTTCGCGCCGTACTCGGTCACTTTTACAACGCAAAAAAGACACAAAGTTTTTTAGGTTATTTTTCATGTGTATGGTGATGACGTATTGCCTTCCTTGTACAAATTTTAGGACACGCAAAGTACTTTGCGTATCTTTTTCTGTAGTATTTTTCATCTTTTTCGACTTTCCTCATTTATAAACAATCGTTTTTAGCAATAAATATGGATAATTAATAGATTTTAATAATACAATTAGATGCAGCTTTCTCTTTCGAATCCAACGATACCAAAAACTAATTTTTCATGAAAATGTCACTTATGTATCTTTTTAGTTTGGACGGCAGTATGCCTCTGGACTCTTCTCCCTAAATCTGAATGAGTGAAATTTCACTATTTGAATTAGCGAGAGGTAGATCACTACGGATTGGTGAAAAACTACTCATTCAATTAGTGAAAATATTTTACTAAATCAGTTAGTGAGATTTCACTAAGCAAATAGTGGTTTTGAGAGATCTACTTTTAATTAGTGGAAAATCACTAATTTAGTAGTCAAAATCACCAATTACACAGTAAAATAAAATATTTGCTGGAGTCAACCAATAACCCCAACAGTAAACTATATTACAAGACAAGTTATAGAACTAAACGATAATGTATATTAAAAATTAAATTAATTTATGTTGATACCGTACTTGCTAAAGAAAAATCTCAATTCAGCTTTCCATGTATTTCTATAGAAATGAATGGAAAGCTGAATTTCATAACCTCAAAACGAACACAGCGCTCATGTTCTGTAGCAAATGTTTTCGTCTCGATATACATATCGCCACATAATGAGGACACCATTCACTGGGAAACTACATGAAAGTATAATAAACTGGAAAATATTACTAACCTGCGTTTAAAAATTTGTTTACCCTCGTAGAAAGAAAAATTATGCAAGCTGACAAATGTAATCGATGCAAACGAGATGTGAACGCGGGTTGGCGCGAGTCCACCATTAGTCGCGATCACGTGATCACGGCTTCGTTCTCGACTTCACTTATTAAATAGTGAATTAAACGACTAAATAATAGTGAAATAAAATCCACTAATTGGAAATTATCAACATTTTTTCAGGAGAAGACCACTAATTCAATAGTGAAAAGCCAAAAAATCACGATTTCAACAGTGAATCATTCAATCACTAATTCAATTAGTAAAATTTTCACCATTTCAAATTTATAGAGTTCATATTTTGAAATTAACTACGCAAAAATACATAATTATAATCCTTATGATTGCCTAAAATTTACTTCTGATTGAATAAAACTTAACTAAAAATTTGAATTTAAGTAATGTTTAATCAAAATTTATTCTTGCTTTAACAATGAGTCAATATTCACGGCCAGTAGGAAGATTACTGAAAGTGCGTAGCAGGATACTATGGTTGTGTTGCCTCCGGCTGCATTTGGTCCATACTTGGGAGGTAAGACCCTACTATTGTAATAGTGATTTACGATTTTACGCGAAGTAACATCTGCTGGCTCGATTGATTTACTAGTTCAAACTGGACAACCCCTGGTGGAAATGTCTTTTCACAAAAAAATGCGATCACGTGCTATGAAGCATAATAATGTGAAAATTTTAGTTTTTTATATAAGATTTTTAATGTAAAATTTTGTGAAAGTTGTCCAAAAATGGAAAAAATTATAGTTTTTAGGAGGATTTCATTGTCATTTTTGCGATTCTTAACAATTGAAAACAAAAACTATGGATATAAATCTACAAGAAATCACCATTTTGGCTCTTATTCAAACAGTTTTGCAAATTACTACAAGTAATTACAAGTTTTTCCTACAAATTGTAATTTACACTTTGTACTTTAGTGAAATTGGCAAGATTACGATATGGCGATAAACTTTAATGCGGATTCTTATGACCTATAATCCTATTATGTTATTTTGGGGAAACACTAATCTGTAACTTTTAAATCGAGATCTCTAATAGTTTTCGAGATATCGATTTTTAAAACTTTTTTTCAATTTAAATCATTGCTTAATGTTGATTACGATATAGGAAATTTTTTACAAGAAAAATTAGGGAATAGCTGGAAAATGGGAAGGTTTCTCCATTGTCATTGGAGTTATTTGTAGCCCAAGTCACTCTCCACCAAAGAAGGGGCATAAAAACGGAATCAGGAGGGTTGGAAAGGGAGAAGGGGTGACTGAGGGTGGGTCTCGCTGAAGTCACTCTCCTCAGAGAAAGGCTAGAACACCGAGGTTTGGGAGTTGGGGGTCGCCAAAGTCACTTTCCTCCAAAGAAGGGGTATATAGATGGGGTGATCTCTAAAAAGCGAGAAGGGGTGTGTCGTCAAAATCAATCTATTCTAGACTCTAGAGAAGAGGTTAACCGGGGGAGTCACTTTCCCCAGGAGAAAAAAAGTATTAAACTGATGTGAGAGGGCATGGCAAGAGTGGAGAGGTTGGGTGGGGGCGCGTGCCGCTCAGGTAACTCTCAAGAGAAGGAGCATAAAAAAGGTGGTACCTCTGAAATGATGGAAGAGCGTGGCTAGGGGTGAGTGTCACAGGAACTCACTTTTTTCTAGAGAAGTCGTATAAAAAGAGGGGTTGGGGGGGCTTTTGGAAATAATTTTAAGATACAAGTATTGCAATCTGGAAATCTATTAATGATATCGATTTAAAAGTTTTACATCTGTGTTTCTTATTATTAATTAAGGGCATGTGATAGTTAGAAAATTATCGATTTTACCAGTTTTAAGTTTCCCCGGGTTTTTTTCTAGAATAATAAATATTTTTTCGTAAAAATTCGGGACATGATAGCGAACATGCTAACGGACGTCCCCGCACACTTTTTTGTGGGTTGATTAAAAAAATAAAATTTGATTAATTTGTGTGGCGTTTTGGAATTAGCAGTGGTTTTATCAGTGTTATATTCCCTCGTTTTTTTCCCTACAATAATAAAGATTTTGTCTTCGAAATCTGGGGAATGATAGCGAACATACTAACGGGCGTCATCGCACTTTTTTTTGGGGTTTAATTTAAAAAAAATTTATTTTGCTAAATTTCACGCGTATGTGTGTGTATTTCGAGGTTATGTGTGTTACAATTATCTCCCATAATTATTCTTGAGTGGTACCGACAGCATCGGTACGACAGAGACCTACATAGTCGGAATGAAAGAGAACTGAAAAACAATTAAAACCTCAAAATAGTTCATATTCATACAATTTTTATTTAGCACAATAAATTTATTTTTGTTATTATCACCTTGAGGTGGCGTTCTATAGTACCATCCTTAGATAGCTTGTAGCTATAGTTTCAGCCCGATCGCCATGTTAGTTTAGGTTTCAGAGCACACTGCTCAGGACGCCCTGTTGAGGTCACAACTCCAGGTACGATCGAAAAAATCCATCAAATAGTGCTGGAAGACCGCAGATTAAAAGTGCGTGAGATAGCTGAG
>NC_046659.1:94900667-94902496 GCF_010883055.1 Belonocnema kinseyi | reverse complement strand
TAGAGATGGCATTACTAGACTAGAACACCGCTATGAGAAATGTATCAGCTTTGGAGGAGATTATGTTGAGAAATAAAAAAAAAAAATTCTTAAAAACGTTGTTTTTCTTGGTCAGGCCGGAAACTTATCAATCCACCCTCGTATGATATGTTATAGCAACTTCGAATTCAGTTTTAAAAAAGTTTCATTTTTTTGGAAAAAAGCCGGGGGAACTGTACCCGATTGACCACACGACGACGTATCACATACCCTTAATAATAATAATAATATTTAATTCATATTTTTCATGCGATCCGCTTCCAAAAATATTTTCGAAGTGTCTCGTCCCGAAATTCGAGATTCGAGACGACTGGACGCAGCCAAATATTTTACCTAATTATTTGTTTCTCCATTCAGTTCAATGTAAAATTAACGTACATTTTTTAGTGATTGAAATTACATTTCGTTAAAAAATAATACCTAAAAAAAATGCTTCTAACAGAAAAGTTTTGTTTTTAACTATAAAACTTTTTACTTTATGGACCCAGGTTCTAGGAGATTTCTTTTCTTTGAAAGAATTCTACAGTACCATATTAATAAGAATCCAATTATCTTTGTTTTCTGACATTTGACATTAAAATCCATTACTCTTTACATATTACGATGATCTCAATCAAATTGATTGCCAGTAAACCCTCACTCAATTGCATTAAGTCAAATTCACTGAATAATTATTCAAACTCATGAAATAATCAGTACAAAATTGTTTAGCGAATGCAATCGCTGATTAAGAAAGCAAATTAGATCCCAGATTTTTTGGTCAATTTTTTAGTTCAATGAAATAAGTAGGCACGTGTACCACTGTCCACATTTAGTTAACACGCTAGGAATTTATTCTTAAACTAACTATTGTCAACGAATAATTTAATGGAATATAAAAACTGTTAAGTGGAAAGTTGTATGAAATGTTCAGTTTGTTTTATTTTTCGAATTTAAAGCGGTAACCTACGTGGACATGTAAACCTGCTTTGTACCTGTTATCGGTTGTGAACGTACCAAGAACCGAGCAACGTGGCTGTAGACGTTCTGAAAAGAAAAAATATGCAACGATTGCTGAAATACGAGATGCCTCGTTTTGTTTTCCGTCTGAGGTATGCCACGGGCAACGGTTTGCATTTACGGGTTAAAATCACAGGCCTCTTGTCGAGAACACATATCGTTCGACTGAATGGGCCCACTGTCGCTCATCGCGTAAAAAATCCCATTCTTGAAAGGGCGAAGAGCCAGTTTTGCAGTCTTGTCTAAAAATAATCTCATAAAAATCAAATCGCTCTTGTATCTTGATTAACAAAGCATTTTGTTATAAGTCAAACTAATAGATTTAATAAAAGTACAAATTATTATAATTTATAACTCAACTCTATAGTTTTAACATGCTTCAATAACTATGTCACACTTTATTTTACAAGTCAAGCATTTACATACAAACTTCACACTCTTTGCCCTTTTTTTTAAAGAATTCCTCTTTTTCCCCATTTTTCCAGAGACTTCTCCTTTTTTCGGTTTTGTACTGAATTAATAGAATCCAATCAGAAAATCCATTTATTGTTGTGAAAAAGTTTATTCTTTTTGGTTGAAAAATAATTTTGTTAACTCAGAATTTAGCTATTACATTTTGGAAAATGAAAGTTGATCGTTTTTTGTTTAAAATTCAACTGTATAGTTGAAAAATACCTGTTTTGTTCGAAATTCATATTTTCAGGTCGAACTTTTAACCAGTTTGTAAAAAGTTCGTCTTTTCAACTTAAAAGTACAACTATTTTATTAACCCATTGCCGAAGGGGGGGGGG
>NC_046659.1:94892766-94900567 GCF_010883055.1 Belonocnema kinseyi | reverse complement strand
CTATCAAAACGTCCTAAATTCACACCTAAAATAATGCATGAGTTAAAGTTCAAAATTGAGGTATTCAATTCCGTCAAAATTTCTTGCAACATTTTTTCGTTGAAAGGCACTCTATTCCTCTTTAATTTCGTTTTTGAACCGTTCAATTTCATTCATTTGTGTCTGAGTTATGAATTTTGAAAAAAACTTTTTTTCTATGAATTTATTTTTTTATTGTTAATTATATCAAAATCATTTTTTAAAAACACATATTGCACAATTGTACCGTTAAGTAGTAGGTTCAAACAAGAACCATGAATTTTTTCAGATTTTTAGGAACACGTTTTTGATTTTTTTAAAGCATCGAGTCGGATCGCCCCCCCCCCCCTCCTACGGTTGAGTGGTGCGAAAAAAAGCGCTACGGTTAATGAGTTAAAAATTCGTCTTTTTGGTTTCGAAATTCTATTATTTTTGTAAAAAATTAAACTGATTGGGAATTACCCTTTTGTTGAAAATTCAACGGTTTTATAGAGATGTCGCCTTTCTGGTTTCAAAATGTAACAATTTGGTCGAAGTTTTAATTATCCATTGATTGAAAAATCTTTCTAGCTTGAAAATTCTACTTCTCTGTTGAAAACTCGTCATTTTGGTTTAAAAATGATATCCGTTTGGGTAGAAATTTTATCTGTTTTTGGTTAAAAAGGAAACTGCGTGGTTCAAATTAACTTTCTTTGGTTTAAGAATGAAAAAATCAATTGTAGTCTATAGGCTAATAATTCAACTGTTTTTAATTTTTTTATCTTCTCGGAGTTAAAAGTGAACTGTTTTCTAAAACATTCGACTTTTTAGATTAAAAACTCAACTCTTTTGTCATAAATACGTCTCTTTTTGTGAATTGTGTTAAAATATTATATTTGTATGTATTAAAAGAGGGGGAGGGTGGTATTCGTGACATCAAACTCGGGGCTCAAACTTTTTACGATTATCTATCTGTATGACGAAGAAGGGTAGGGATCGAAAAAGTTTTCAAAATAACGTGACGTACATTTTAACGACCTGATAACCATAATATTTGCCATTATTATTTTCACGACAAAAATTGTCGGCTGTTTTGAAAGTAGCATAATATTGCAAACTTATCTGTATACTATATTAATTTATGGTATGTTGTAAATATTGTGCATGATATCAATTTCCGGAATGTGATATTCACGCCTGCTTAAAGCCAGGGCTTATTCGTGAATCATAGGTGATAAGGTAGATAGATATTCACCATCTAAAAATAAACTGACTTCCCTGAAAGATAGAAATAGTTTCCTTTAATTTTTATTTGATTTTAAAAACTGAGAGTTGAGCATAAAAGGGAAAAGATTAAGTGGAGGTAAAGGTTAAGAGCAAGGTAGATAGCCTTATTTGAAAGATACAATGGCGCTGCACTTTGTGATCCTTACATGGAGGACCTTTTTCCTTAGAGCATAATCTATATATGTATATAGATTCAAGATCCATTCCTGGGAACCTGGCTTATGGTGTAAAAATCAAAGAATTTCACTTTCTCAGTCGCCGTTTAGCCAGAGGATACTGCTGCTGATAACATGGGGAATTAGGATACTGGTTCTAAAGTTTCTAAACACGAGAAGGCAATTTTATTTTCCACTCAGTTGAATCTAGGAAAGTAAGCTTCCTACACTATTTCAAACAATTTGAAACCTATCCATATTGTTAAATAAACTGAGTTTATTAATTCTTATTTAAAAAGTGGTTCGGCAACAGTATTGCGTAACTGTTTCCGGAAACATTTCGAAATGGAAGCACAAGGCGTGAGAAATAAATCAAAGTTCATATCTTGCTACTTGATGAGAGGAGACTAAAAACTTTGTCCCCTCAAATGCTCCCCTGTATCATGTGATTTTGATTGCTCATTCACCCACGTACTTAAGAGCCTTCATGTCCATTGTCATCTAACTGCGAAAATTCCCGTCCTGTAAATCATAACCATCAACCATAGAGGGAAATACACACAACAACAAAGTGACACTCTGGGTTTAAATTTATATGTCAGAAAATGGGGCCAAAGTATTATTATAACGGCATCAGCTTACAAATCTGAAATTCATATATGGATATTTGTAGGTGTGTGTCAAAATCGTGTCTAGATCAAGGTCAAATGAAGGTCAAACACCTTAATTCGATTTATTTATTTTTTTTTACCCCGGATTCTGAAAGAACGGAAAATTTTACGGCCGAATACGCCTTGACCTGTTGGTGAAACCGACCTCGGAAGATCATTTGGAGGTCATCTAGAGGTCAAATCCTTCTTTTGTTCTCTCAACTGATATGTTAGCTATGAACGGATCTCTAACTAGTAGGTTTTTATGTTTTTGGGGTCGCTGATCACGATCTCGGCGTATGTGATTTCGTGAAATGATAGGTTCAGAGTCTAAAATGAGAAATTGAATGCGTTAATGTTTAATTTCAACTTGAGAGCAGGGTAATTCTCCAGGTCAAACAGAGGCCAAGATTTATTTTTTACATAATATGCTATAAGAAGGGACATCCCGAATCGACATTTTTTGTGCCTGCTCCCAGGGCACCTTCACGTGATGACGTTGGGCAACGTTTCACCGCCTAAGTCCCTGGGTGAAGGTGTTCAAGCCATCGGCAGACACAAGAAGAAGTAGCCGTACGATACAGGGATTCGG
Organism: Belonocnema kinseyi; assembly: GCF_010883055.1. Classification (NCBI taxonomy): domain Eukaryota; kingdom Metazoa; phylum Arthropoda; class Insecta; order Hymenoptera; family Cynipidae; genus Belonocnema; species Belonocnema kinseyi. The sequence goes on along the minus strand of NC_046659.1, from coordinate 94,897,886 downwards.
AAACTCAGTATCGGCGATTGGTCAGGGTGAACAAGCGGGCCTGCAATCGTCGTCATGATGCGACCGCAGCTCTAATTCGATGGAAAACTTGGCCATTTTAGAGTCTAATGCTACAAGTTCATCAACAACTCCATGTTATCGATCAGACAACTTTTGCGTTGTTTGTGGGAAATATGTCATCACGAATCAGAAGAGGCAATTTACAGATACATTGAAAGCACATTACAAAAATTGTTTCAATATAGGTACCAGTGGAATGGACAATTTTTGAACTCCAAAAATATTATGCTTCATTTGCTCCCTGCGAACCACGGAAAAGAAAAAACAGATATTTGTTTCTCCTACGATCTGGCGAGAGCCAAAATATCATGACACTGATTGCTATTTCTGCTTGACCAATACATCTGGGTACAATAGAAAGAATAATTCTGCAATATTATATGCATTTGTTCAATCTGTGACTCATGCTGTTTTATTCAGCATTGAACATGTTGAAAGTGAACATGAGATATTTACTGACGAAGTCTCTTTTGAAACAGAAATTAATGATACAGATATAGTAGAAGAATGTCATTTGAAGAATTCGAAGATCAGCAAAATGACGAGCTATATGAATCGCAAAAATCAGAAGATGGTCAGCCCGGAAATTCTTACGGTTTTACTCAAGACGAGCTAAGTGACTTGGTTCGAAACGCAGGCATTAGTGACTGGCGAATATTTATTGATTCATCAGTGAGGAGTTTGAAAGCTGTCTTACTTCACCATGGAAACATATATGCCCCTATACCGGATGGTCATTCAGTGATCTTAAAAGAGCAATACAATAATCTCCATTTTCTACTCGAAAAATTGAAGTATGATAGTCACAAGTGGCAATTAGTTGGCGATTTGAAAATAACCAGTATTTAATTAGGTCAACAAAACAAAAACACAAAGTATCCATGTTTTATTTGTGAGTGGGACAATCGTGCCCGAGAACAACATTATGTGAAAAAGGATTGGGTATCGGAGAGCGATGCTTTCATGTATATATTTGAGAAATTTCCTAATATTTCTGAAATGAAAATCAATGAAGGTGTTTTCGATGGCTCCCAAATAAGGGAACTGATGAATGATGATGCATTTGAAATCAGAATGGCAACTAACGAGAGAGCAGCTTGGAGTAGTTTCAAACAAATTCAAAAAAAAGTCTTGGGAAATCACAAAGACCCTGATTACAAGAATATTTCCGACAGACTATTGAAAAACTACCGAAAGATGAGATCCTTAATGAATTTAAAGATCCATTTCCTCCATTCCCACATTAATTGCTTCCCTGAAAATCTGTGGGACTTCATTGAAGGGCAGGGTGAGAGATTTCACCAAGTCTTGAAAGACTTTGAGAGAAGATATCAAGGTGTTTGGGATGTGAACATGATGTCAGACTACTGTTGGTCTTTGATGTACACAAAAGAAAATCCCTCCGTAGATCTTTTACGAACAAAAGAACACGTCGTAGATAAATTTTTAATTTTCATTATGTGTCAAAATCTACTATGCGACTCCATTAAAAGAATCCATTCTTCCAACCTAAATAATCTCGTTATATAACATCTACACTCAAATTTTGAATTAGAATTGCTTTATCAGCTGCAATTTTTCCATAGCGCCAAGAACCCTTGAGAAATAAGCGGAATCAACACAGATGCATACACACACAGGCACACATAGGCATACACGGATCCAAACACTCAGATTGTACCCACATACGCAAATACACACACACACACACACAAACGGGCTCACGTAAATTAACACAGATCTACTTGCAGTCACATACAGCACATGCATATACACATAGTATAGATAGGCACACAGCCACACACAGCACCTATATAAACGCCCAAAAACACACGAGTCTACACAGAGTACCCACATACATGAATAGACACACACAAATAGAATTAGGGGTGTCATACAAATTATATCGTCCGAATAACGGAGATTGACCTTCGTTTGACCTTGATATAGACGTGATGGGGTCATATGGACACCGGGATCCTGATCAGCGACCCCAAAAACGTAAAGGTCCACTGGTTCGAGGCCCGTTCCTAGCTAAGACATCGGTCGAGAGATTAAAAGATGGATTTTGCCTCTAGGTGACCTCCAAACGACCTTCAGAGTTCGGTTCGACAAACGGGTCAAGACGTATTCGGACGTAAAATTTTACGCTCTTTCAGAATCCGGGGTCAAAAAAATCGCATCAATCGAATTAAGGTCTTTGACCTTCGCTTGACCTTGATCTAGAGGTAATGCGGTCATATGGACACCGGGATCGTGTTCAGCGACCCTAAAAACATAAAGGTCAACTAGGCTGAAAGATGCTCCACCTCAATTCCATCTTGTTGCCCGGTGTTATTTACCAATTATAATACGAAAAATATTTAACCAAATATATGTTTATAAAAAGTAAAAAATCCTATGTTAATAACATCTGCGCAGATAATTAACCCTCCGCTTGCACACAGGGGATTTTATTGTACAAACAATTTAGAATATCTTCTCTTTGGGAAAGTATATGGAAGTTCGGTTGCCCCGTCAAAAAAATCTAGGTTGTTATAGGGTCAGGTCCTGTGAGTAGCGCTTCAGTTCGTCTGTTAACCTTTGAGCGGTGCGAGGTGAAAGTGCGTACAGTGACATAAAAGTCCTTGTGTGTAAACCGCGTGTGTGTTTTCACAAGTTAGTGATGTACCTGAAGTTCTAAATGTGCAAATAAACGAAATATTTTTCGACATTTCCATTTTACCCATAAATATAGTTCCAACTGCATTTAAAATTACGCATTATAATTCGTTTTCAATAGTAAATTATTTCCAATATAATTTAACAAACATTCTAGCACTTTTCCTGATTTGCAAAGTCAACAGTAAAAAAATTTCGTTCATGTGAACGTTCAGAACTTCAACCACATAATTATTTTTCTATATTTCATATTTTCTGGAATTTATATAAACGACATGAAGTTTTCATGTAATTTTGGACTATTTTTGCACAATAAATATGCATTAACATTCAATATCCTGCTTTTTCTATGAAATTACCTGCATGAATCACTGTAAAATATTCTCAAATTTTTCAGGTTTTTGTTGAAAGTCATAGTCTAAGCTTTAAAACCCTGCAACGACTTTTTTTATATTGATTTGTTGTAAAATTATGAATTTTTGAACACGTATTGACTTTTTTCTATATTTTTCCAAAATTTCAATTTTTATTTTTAAAAGTTTTTAATAATTGATACTAGCAACAATCGGATCGTGTAGTAGACATCTCAAAACTAACCCCTAAATTTTACTCGATTCAAAGTCCCTTGTGTGTAAACGGAGGGTAAAAACATCGAAATCGTATTATATAAACATTTCTTCGAAATAATTAACTGAACAGGGCCACCATCACGTGCCGAAATATCTGAATCAGTTGTAATATAATTGTATTAATTTTTAGTGGACACGACATAAATGACAAAAATATTATTTTGTTTAAATATAATAGGATATAAGAATATCTACAATTACACAAGGAAAGCCTTATATTAAATGCGTTTTATTTGTACTTCTAGCGAGATGAAATTTGATATTTACAACTATAGGAAATAATCAGGAATTCAGTGTGAGAAAATTAGTTGAAACTCTGGAAATTCTTTTGGCCATATCTTTGGACCGCGAAGACATTGTAACTTTTCTTATTCGCGATCAATCGTTTATGCAGAACCTTGACTAACTGATATTCTTGTTAGTTATTTAACCAAAGTGTTTTAGTGTTTCTTTATTTGTTATAAGGACATTCAAAAAGGCACTGAAATCTTTCTTCACTATTTCAGGATACGTTTAAGATTTTCCTGGTTATTTAAAAATTTTTAAATGTGCCAAGTGTTTAGAAAGCCGCGTATATACGCTCATCGAAATTCGGTGTGCATACATCATTGGGTGAATGACGAGCGCTAGGTATACCGAAATTCAATGAGCCGAGCACAAAAATTTTGCGGTGGATCAAGACAATTCGTTAGAGAAATAGTGAAGAGCATATGCTCTTAAGTCATTAGAATATTTGAAAATATTTATTTAAGAAGAAATGAAAATCACTGAAAAAATGGTTTAGCTGGATTTAATCTTACAAGAAAACGCTGTTGCACCTAGATTTCTAGCTGTTTTAACTCAATTTGCCATCTAGAAACAATCTCGAAATAACCTAGATAGATTATCTAGATAATTTATGGATGGCAAATTTTTATATACCAGTTAGAATTCAAGTTTTTTTAACAGAAAAAGTGAAATTGTTAGTAGTTGAATCATTATTTCGAGTTATCACTGCTGAACCAGTGATTTTCCTGTTTTATCAAGGCGAAGCAGTAAGTGACTCTATTAAAAAAACGATACTGAATATACCAGTGACGTCATACGATAAATTCAACCAGTGATATAGCGCTCCACGCGGCTAAAACAAGAACCTCCAATCGTCTTGTACGCGCGTTTCGGCTGTCAGGTCTTCTAGCCTTAGAGCCGAGGCCGTTTTGGGCGAGTTATTAGGTAACGATTCTGCCACTATTTTCCTGATTGTTGAGAATATACTGATCACCAAATGTGGCTTCTTCAGAGGTAGTCCCGGGGAGGAGGTGTTTAATTACTCATTCGAAGTTGTAAAAAAAAATGATTAAAATAAGTCAAGGGTAACGGCTTAATCTTTCTGTGTTGAATGTTAAGACAATTAGACAATATTCCGAGTAATTGGCAGAACAATAGGCCGGTGCGGAAAGGGGGGACAGAACGATCTAGAGGTGTATAAGAATATGTCATTTTAAAGTTATTTTCTAAAACCCGAATTTTTTACATAACATTCTACTCATTATTCAAAACATATAATCGAAGAGGCAGAACAAAATCTCGGTGATAACATCCTGGCAGAACATCGCTAACTGCCCGGTTTTAACATTGGTCATTGTGTGTCGGTTGACGGACCTGATACTGGGAGCAGAGTGGCGTAAACTATGTCTCTAGTTACGCTACTGATCGTCTTCTGAGCACAAGTTACCACTCTGCTCGCAGTGTCAGGGCCGTAAAACGACGCACAATGACCAATGTCAAAAC
>NC_046659.1:94890844-94892666 GCF_010883055.1 Belonocnema kinseyi | reverse complement strand
TGGATCGTTCTGCCCCCCCCCCTTCCGCACCGGCCTATTGTTCTGCCAATTGCACAGAACATTATCTAATTGTCTCCACATTCAGCGTAGAAAGATTCAGCCGTTACCCTATGACTGACTGCAATAACCAGGGAATGTAATGTTTTTTCTCGCTTCAAAGTTAAGAGGTCCCTAGGTCCGTTAAGCTGGCAGGACCACATTGCAAAAATGGACTGAAAACCTATAGAAAATGTAGGGCTCATTTAGGGCTAATTTAATGCCCCATTGCCAAATTTAATGCTCTTCATTAAAAAAAAAATTAATCCTAAAGAAGCCCTAAGTTATGCAAGGAGTAAAAATGGGTTTTATGGTTTTCTTCACGTATTTTTTATAACGTTAAGGTAGCACAGCACCATTTATAACAAAAGAAGGGCTAAGGAAGTATCGCACGATCTTCGGCAGATGATATTTCAGGAGCCTTGAATGAGCCTGAAATTATGCAAAAGAAACGAAAATAAAATAATTTTTTTGTGGTTAATTTGTTTAAACAATTTTTTGTTAAATTCAAATATTTTATTCATGGAGCCCTAAGTAAGCCTTAATATGAGGTAGAAGAATAAATTTGTTTAATTCATTTTTACTAGAAACGTTTAAACAAAAATTGTTTAAACAATTTATGTTCATTTTTCATTATTATATTCCTATAGCCCTAATGAGTCCTAAATTATAATACAAAGAAATATTGTCCAAGGCATTTTTTACTATGTGTGGTTCTGCTAGCTTAACGTTATGCTAGCATGATCACCGGTTTTTTTTTTTTTTTTTTAATGGAGAGCATTAAATTTAGCAACAGGGCATTAAATAGGCCCTAAATGAGCCCTAAATTCCTTATAGGTTTTCAGTCCATTTTTGCGATGTGATCCTGCCAGCTTAACGGACCTGAGGTCCCTGGACGTTTGGGTTTAACTTCGAGCGACGTGACGTGTTAATTTAAAAACCGACATAGAAGTTACGTTCCAAAGTTAGGACAATATATCATATCATAATATATTGCAGCCCTGCCCTTAATTATTGTTCTGAGATTAAACTGCTGTTTTTAAAAGATAATTTTGCAAAGTTTAGCACAGAAGTGATGAACGATAAGTGTCATACCTAACCAGCTGTCGGACGACAACGCGTACGACCTGATATCTACTAGTACTGAGTAACCATTGACCCTTACTGATTAAACCAGTGACTAAATTCCGCTAAGTGAACCAGTGAAATCTCACTGATTGTCAGTGACACTTCTGGCTGTTTCAACCAGTGAGATTTCACTGTAAATGTGAGATCTCACTAGATTATTTTAAGAGAGAAGGCAGGTGCGAATGGGGACGATATAATATGGATATGATGGAAATAAAAAATGCTTAATACCGTATATGCTTAGAACAAGTGTATATGATCGTTATCTGAGAAAATGTATTCTCAGGTGGAATTGCACATAATATTATTCTGAAACCTTATTGTATTACTTCATATAGAGGTGTATTTAAATGCAGAACATAGTTTACTTCCAAGAAATTATTTCTGACACACGTCAGGAATAAATTTTCCTAATTTAAGAATATGCAGTATCCTAACAATAGACTAGTGCTTCAATTTAATTAATTTTGTACTTGAGAATTTATTTCATGAATAAATGAAATTTATATTTACTAGTTTCAATTTAAAAAATAGATTGAACTAAGTCACTTTTTTCTCAGTTTGTATTTCATACTTTCTTGATATAATTTAATATGTTACTTAATATAATTGTGAAGTATTTAATGCAGATATGTGAAATTTATCTTATATAAACTCT
>NC_046659.1:94885348-94890744 GCF_010883055.1 Belonocnema kinseyi | reverse complement strand
TTTCCTGTGAAAAAATATAACGAAACGTCCTACAACATTTTATTAAAAGCAGACGTTTTTAAGTTTTTGACATATGACCAGTAATTGTTGCTATTAAACAAAAATGCAAAATTTCGTCATCTGAGAATATGTTGTATGACGTTTATTAGTCAAAATAAATAGGCGAATTTACTCGGATCAAGAAACATTTAGTTTTGGTTACTCATAACGAGGAAATAATATTCTTAATTCAATATTTTATTAAACTTTCCGCAAATAGGTATAATGGATTAAATTAATTCAATAGCTTTTTGCTCTTAGTAAATACATTATTGAAACAATTAGTTGTCCTGACTCTATTATTTTTTTGATTCAAGAAAATCGGTTCCTTGTACAAAGAAAATACTAAACTCTTTCAACTAAAATGAGTCTCCAAGTAATTTAGCCTTCTAGATTCGATGCATAAATTGTCCGTACATGGATGCTGGGCTCGTGTAAAACATGTTAATATTCAAAGAGCTAGAAATTTGATTAATTAAAAAGCAAAAAGTCAGCCATCAATCCAATTAGTTTTAATTTAACTAATTGTTAAACAAATTTAACTATTTGTTTCTTAAATTTCAATAATTGAATTACCCGCTGTGACATTTTCAATAGGCACTTTTCGTCAAATGTTTTAGGTTTAGCTTCTCGGGTAAATCTTTAAAGCAACTACAAGAATCTTTTTAAAATAGTCTACTTTATCAATATTTTTTTCTTTTTACGATAATCCTTGCAAAATAAATCGAAACTTCATAGAGGAGGGGCCGAATCCCTTATTTGAAGGATCTTAGAAGACTTTAAAATTTATACGGAACAAAAGAAATAATTACAAAAAAGGGACGGATACTGTGATCCCTGTGATACTGGGTTTCAATAGAGACAGAAAAATAATATATTAGTAGAAAAAATCGAAATAGTCAGGCACTCTTAGAATTATATTCAATGAAATCAATATGACTGCAGCAGATCCGTGGATTCACATTGCTGGAGAATACAGTCATTCCCCTCTTTATCTATCCCCTCCCCCATCTTTTTTCGTAAAATCTCTGTATGTACAAATTTGTCCATTTTTTCCGCTTTTTCGCTTTTTTTAAAGCTAAGATTAATTTTTCAAAAACTATAAGAAACTGTTAAGCAGATTAAAGAAGCAGAATGTAGGGCTCAAGAAGCAGCAATTTTAGAAGATATCGAAAAGTAAAGAAAGATGTTCAATAATTAGAAATGATTTAAAGTGTGCTGTAAAAGCATATCAGGAGTTTACAAAAAATACTACACTCACGGCCATTAAAGATAAATTATAAGCAGCTTAATCAAATTACGATCCAAAGAATAGAACAAAAGCAAATTGTGGATGATTTGCTCAAAAAATAGCAAGAAAGGAAATCACATGTTTGAATCAACGATATAGCAAAGAAAAAAAATCTAACGCTTCATAAAGATACTTTTGTTATTGTCACATTTATCACGCCATCAACAAAGTTGTGAGGGACTTAAAAAATGTACGATAAAAGAAAACAGATGATCGAAGTCTTGTGTATAAAATATAAAGATATAAAAATCTGACAAGATTGGATGAACAGTTTCATGAAAAAGGAAAAAAATCTATCGAATACTTGAAATTTTTTTTTCTTACAACTCTTAATTCATAAATGCATTTTTTTAAATAAAATGTGTGGCTTCGTATAAAAGTATTGGATTTATTTTTATTTGTTATAACACTGGTATTTTTTAAGGAACAAAGCTACCCTTTTCTTTTTAAACCCCATTTTTCCATAGAAAAATTTCCCTATTTTCCCTACCATAAAAATAAACATAAAAAATCATTTAACGTTATTTAAAAACTATACAATATCTTATGATAGGATTGTTTCTTCTTTTCTACGTCTAATAATGAATGTTTAATATTTCCCTTATTTTGCCTCTTTTTCATGAAAAAATTACTCTATTTGACCTTTTTTGGGCTGTTTATTCACTGTGTTGCCTGTTCAAAGTATTAAGTCTGATAGGCTATTAAGATACGAAATTATACATCATTATTTATCATTATAAAGAAACAAAAGACTGTTACATTCTTGGATCATTTTGTTGGATCTCAAATTATAACATGCAGATTTGTTGTAATTAAAAAATATATCCTCTTATTAAATCTTAATTACCCTAAAATAACAAAGCGATATTGTATAATTTTCAATAGTTGGCTTAAAATGAAGAAATTTTGCAAATAATTAAAAGCTTCTTTTACATTACAACCAGAACTCGGGAGTGCAAAAACTTAATTTTTGTTTTTATTTCGTTATCTACGTATATAAATTTAGAAATTGAAGATAGGAAAATTGCTCAAAAGTCCTTTGACAGAAATAAATCTTAACATTCCTTCCTACTTAATCTCTCTTTCCTCAATTATATTAAACGATGTTGGATCTCTTCCATCTTGAAGGAATAAGGAGTGATTGTCGGAACTAATGCGTATTTATATTCGAAAAGATAGAGGCAATTAAGTCGCTCCGTATGCAATCTACACGTTGTCTGATTGCTTTTGGAGTCGGTCTGAAAAGTCGTTGCAAAGTCGTCGCTAAAGTCAAGGATTGACTTGGGTATATCCACCGCGGAGGATAAAACCGGATCCCAGAAGGGCTAAGCTAACTCCAAGCCATGTATGTAACCGATGTCTAACGTAGTTACTCGTTACGTTTCCCATATATGTAACGCTACTCTTCTCGTGGTGCAGATCCAGATAAAGGTTCGTTTACACTACGGGGTATTAGACCGAGGTCATGTGTTCGAGGAGGCATTTAGATCTTCGGATTTCGTTAGTACTCGATTTTCGATTAGCCTTCAACCATTGTCTTCGTTATCATCATCCTACCCCAACTATTTTTTCTACTTTCTATTTTAATTACAAGTCTTAAACAATGAATAATCTTAAAATGAAAGTTTTTCAAAATGGAAGGTTTAATGTTGAAATCTTCTCAAATAAATAGCCGATTGAAAAATGTGAATGAAAGTATATAAATTACATCCATTTATTGTTTATGTCCGCTTGGACATTTTGTGGGATCGATTATGCCCAGATGGGGAGGTCCGGGAAGCTGTAATTACAACATTATCATATCGATTTGGGCACTATGCTATAATTTAGAGCTTATTTAATGCTAATTTATGCTGAAGAAAAAAATTTTGTGCCCGGTAATTTTGGTCTAAAATATGTAGTAATGCTAGCTTCAGCTGAAGCCACAAATCCGGTATGCCAATCTCGGAAACTATTAGTGGTATCAAATTTTCCTTTGCGCAGGAATTTAGTGCTAATTAAGTGCTCTGCCTTTGTGCTATGCATAAAATCCGGGCTCTTTTTTTACCAAAAACGTGTAGTAATGTTGGATTCGGGTGACTCTGGTATGTGAAACTCGGAAACTATTATGAAGATCTGCGTTGCGCAGGAATTTAATGTTAATTAAATGCTCTGGATTTGTGCTATGCAAAAATTCGGCACACTTTTTTTCACCAAGAACGTGTAGTAATGCTGACTTCCTATGTTTTGGTATGCGAAACTCGGAAACTATTAGTGCTATCAAATTATCCTTTGCACATGAATTTAGTGCTAATTAAGTGCTAATATATTCTGCAAAAACTAAATTTTGTGCCTGGTAATTTTGATCCAAAATATTTAGTATTGATGGCTTCAGAAGACTGGTTTATGAAACACGAAAACTATGCATGATAACATATTCTCCTTTGTGCAGGAATTTAGTGCTAATTAAGTGTTCTGGATGTGTGCTATGCAAAAAATCTGGCCCCTTTTTTTTACCGAAAACGTGTAGTAATGCTGGCTTCAGGTGACTCTGGTATGCGAAACTCGGAAACTATTAGTGGTATCAAATTATCCTTTTCACAGGAATTTAGTGCTAATTAAGTGCTGTGGATTTGTGCTATGCAGAAAATCCAGGCACTTTTTTGTTACCAAAAAAGTGTAGTAACGCTGGCTTCAGGTGAGTGGTTTTCTGAAACTCGAAAACTATTAGTGGTATCAAATTATCCTTTAGACAGGAATTTAGTGCTGATTAAGTGCTTATATATTCTGCAAAAACTAAATTTTTTCCGATAGTTTTGACCAAAAGCATGTACTAATGGTGGCTTCATGTGACTGGTAAATGAAACTCGGAAACTATTCATCATATCAAGTTCTCCTTGGTACAGGAATTTAGCCCTAATTAAGTGCTCTGGATTTGTGCTATGCAAAAAATCCGGGCACTTTTTGACAAAAAATGTGTTTGCATAGCACAAATCCAGAGCACTTAATTAACACGAAAATCCTGCGCAAATGAGAATTTGATACAACTAATAGTTTCCGATTTTCGCATCCCAGTCACTTGAAGCCAACAATAACACACATTTTTGGTAAAAAAAAGTGCCTGGATTGTTTGCAAAGCACAATTCCAGAGCACTTAATTAGCACGAAATTCCTGCATAAAGGAGAACATGTTATCATGAATAGTTTTCGAGTTTCATATGGTATACCAGTCATCTAAAGCCATCAATAATACATGTTTTTGATCAAAATTACCGGGCATAAAATTTAGTTTTTGCAGAATATGTTAGCACTTAACTAGCACTAAATTCCTGCGCAAAGGAGAATTTGATACCACTAATAGTTTCCGAGTTTTGCATACCGGGGTTGTGGCTTCAGCTGAAGCTAACATTACTACAGGTTTTTGACCAAAATTACCGGGCACAACTTTTTTTTCTGCAGCATAAATTTGCACTAAATAAGCACTAAATTATGGCATAGTGCCCACATCGATATGGCAATGTTGTTGTTTTTAATATTATTGATATTCTGAATTTTTAAGAGTTCGGACTTTAAACACGTTCAATTAGTTTAAAATAAAAGATTAATGTCCTATTAGAAAATAATTTCCTCCAGTATTATCTCTAAATTTAATTAAATTTAAATGTTTAAACTACCAAATTCGAAATGAATCCAGCAATGTAGCAGTCTTTTGTTTCTTTATATTGACCCAGATTATTGTATCCATTTAATTTAGAGCTCTAAGATTAAAAGCTCTATGATAATAGACATTAGGGGATTTCTTAATTGTAAATCCCGTTAACGACAGATTTACGGACACCAAGGTTTCTTTAAATCCTTCGAATTAAAATTGACTAATTTTTATTTGTTTAATCTAGAAATGATTTATGGTATTCTGATAAAGACACAATTAAGAACATAGCATGTCATTCAAGCACTTGTTTAGCATGGAATAGAACCGAAATATCGGTAACTGTGCCGGCAACGGGAACAATAGTTTGAACTCCTTCGCCTTTGAATACATTCATCTTTATCGAAATGAGAAATCTTGAAAAAATTGTAATATCTA
>NC_046659.1:94861109-94885248 GCF_010883055.1 Belonocnema kinseyi | reverse complement strand
TATGCAGGCTCTAAATTTCCTGTTTCAAAATAGGCTGTAAATTACAACACAAAGTTGTTACAGAAATTTTCCCAAATAATAAAATAATAAACTTCTGTAACTTTGTTGGTTACAGGCCACAGAATCAAGATATTATTGACACTTTTTTACCATTTCTTTTTAAACTAGGCCACTATTTTACTATTATTTTGAAAAATTATTATAAATAAAATTGATTTTTATAAACAAATTTAATATTATAAATAAAAGTTATTTTTCCAAAATAAAGATTTAAGATAAAGATTTCAAGATATAAAGGGATTTCAATTTTCTTTTAACATTTCAAGGAGTTTCTAAAGACTTCAACAGATTTGACACATGTCAACAGATTCCAACGCATTTTAAAAGATACTCCAAGGGATTTAAGAGATTTTCAAAGATTTCAAGGAATTTTAAGATAATTCAAGAAGTTGCAAGAGATTAAAAAAATTTAAACGGATTTCAAAAGCGCATCAATGATAAAATAATAAGTAAACTTTCGACTATTTCAGCGGCCTAGAAACGTAATATTTCATAATTTCAAGGATTGAGGAACTCCTACCTCTACCGCGACCTTGAGGTTATCTTTGTCAAGCGACGTTCATTCGCTGTCACGGCCTTGTATCGATGAGGTGGTTGTAAGAAACTTTTTCAACTGCAAATATGCCGAAATGTGCGGGTCGAGTTTAAATCAATAAATACTATCAATAATAATACAGATAAATATACCTGACTCTTAGCTTAGTAACTTTTGACTCAGGAAACGAAGGACGATTGCGACTCTTGTCTGAAAAACACTAGCTGCGTAACGGAAAGGCGCATGGCGCGGGTACTCACTCGAGTATATTGCGCCATATTATGCATTCCAATTGGAAAAGGTTCAGACAGCCCCAACTTGCGCAATGGAAAATGTCGCAGTCCCTTAGCGCATTTGGGCAACATGCATTTCAGAGTTTTTCAAATATTTTTATTTCCATACGACGTAACAAATAAAAGATTTTCATAGCGCATCTATTTAAACTTCGAGTTTCGATAGCTGTAGAGCGGGCTGAAAGACGGTGTTTGCATCCCCAGAGATGAAACATTTCGTTTCAACTCTGGGGCACACAGGTAAGTAGTTAGGTAGGTAGATAGGTACAAAAATAGGTTCTACACTCTACGAGTACCTGAGCTCGAATTTTCAATAGATTTGCTTTAAAAAATAATATGCATTACTAGGAATGTAACACAACGATCGCAACTCGTGTGAATGCAGCCTTCGCTTCGCTTAGACAGCAAACTTCACAGTCGTTGAAATCGCTGTGTTGCATCCCTTGTAACGTAACATACTATTTCATGAAATAGTACAATTTGTTAACTATGAATCAACTTAATAGAATCAAAATACGACTCAAATATTTCGCGGAATAAGAAGTTTTGTAGTATACTGTCGCGCTCATGATAGAATAGGTGGTAATTCCAGAAAGGTTAGCATATTTTTTGACATAGGTGGGCAGACAAGTTTTAGGAGGAAATATTCTAAACGTAAAAGTAAGTTATAAAGGCCTGAATAGAAATATTTTTAAATTGTATCACGCTAGGAGAAGTGGAAATGTCAAGAAAGTTAGAATAGTTCTTGACATGGGACTTCACGCGCCTTTTTAGAGAAAATATTCTAAATGTGAATGTAAGCTATAATAATGGTCTGAATAGTAAAAATTTTCAAGTGTATAATGTATTTTCTTAGTCATGTTTGATCCTTTTATCGGCGGAGACATTTTAGTTTCGTGAAATACAATCAACTATCTGAAATTGAAAATTTGACAAAAGAGTGGAACATGTCTGAGAAAATACATTCTACTCTTAAGAAATATTACTATTCGTATATTCATAACTTACTTTTATGTTTCGAATATTTTCTCGAAAAAGTTGTGTACATTCCTATGACATCATGGTAAAATACTCAATTCAAACCAACGAAAGCTACCGCTCTTCGGGCCTCTTTTTAATTGGTCAACCATTGACTCGGGCGAAACCATACATGAGCGGAGCTTCGCAAATTGAAATAAGCGTGCATAGGGGGTGACTTGAAATTGGTGAACTTTGAAATATGCGATATTTGAAATAGGCGGAAGTTCACTGTATTACATTATAATTATGTTTATTATTATTACTTTAAACTTCTGAAAAAATTCTGCATTTAAATTTTTGCATTGCATTTATTCAGAATTTTTTAAACAATGGTGGTATTTTTGTAAGTCAATTGGATATTTGTTTAATTTCAAACTGCGTTTATTTTTATAAATCATGCGTCTATTTGAAAGTAATTTTCTCTTTTGATTTAAGATCGAAATTAAATATACTTTCTTATGAATAATGTTATGCAAACAGCGCATGAAAAAGATTCAAAATTATTATAGATTTCCAAAGTACCTCCTTTTCAACTAATCTAAATAGATTGTTTCAGAATCAGCCACAAATTCTCTCTTTTCTTTAAATAACGGAGTTGGTTCTTTAAATAATTGAACCGCTGGCGACCAAAAGGGGACACGGCCGGATTCAGCCTGAGAAGTATTGTCCTGAGTGTCAATTTTAAAAATCTTTCTAATTTCAATTTTAAAGACTGATACTTGTAGAGAATTTCAAGGCGCGTCTTTTTTCCTCTTGCAAAAATTTATGGGTTTTGTAGTTTTTGAGATAATTGGTAAAAAGTGGATTTTTTGAAAACGATAAATTCCAATCTTTTTTCACTTCAACTCAAGCTAATTTAGCCAATTTTCATCATTTCCCGATTTTACCAATACAAAGTACGTGTTTAAGTCTTCTGAAACTATCTAAGAAAGAAAAACGAGAATATTGTAATAAACAAAAAAGTTATTAATTTTTTTTGAGGTAATGCAAAAATCATGAATTTTAACCTTCAAGCGCCTCGTTTAGCGAACGAATTTTAAGCTACGGAAAGCTTTCAGTGAGAAAGTTGTTCATTAAGGTTCAAAGAAGTTTTCTGGAAAGTTTTAGATCAACACCATCATAGTTGTCAAAAACATCCACTTTTCTATCAGGAAAAACATGCAAAACGAACGCTTTGCTGATTTAGAAATTTTTTGGCTTTCGCATTTTGCCTTTGAAACATTTTTCAAAATCCTGCAGAACATCTTCACCCTTCTCGACCATTGTGAATGAAGGTGAACGAGCCTTGCGAATCATTTCTACATATTAAGCTTCAGTTTCAATTCGTTCTAATTTTTTCAGCTTTTGCGAATATGTGCCAAAATTCCTATCGCACTGGCAATAGGAATGGCCTCGAACTGGAAACACATATTTAATCTCTCTTTGCAAATAAATGGACAATAAAACCAAAAAATGAAACACTGTGTAGTTTTTATTTTGTCCCGGACATGAGTCTGAAAATAATGTTATGCTGTTGAACTTGTCTTTAGCAAATTCTTTTAATACCGCGTATTTGATAAAACTGCAAACAGAGTTAGCACCCTTCTGTACCATTCCCTCAAGAATAGGGAACATGTAACTCTGGTTCGTAGTATGCACATGTACGTTAAATAGAAAAAGCCATGCTAAACGTAGGTAAAACTGCGTGGACACGGTATTTTTGGTAGTGGCAAATTCTGTGCATAATCAAATTCACAGCATAGACTATTATTTTCAGAGAGTATTTGCTTTTTTAACTTCAAAAAATTTGAGCATTGTTTTTGTGATTAATTACTTCTTCGTTTACCTCTCCATTTGTCTCGTTTTTGTAGCAAGTATTGCACACGTCAGTTCTAGGTAATTTAAAACTGAAGCCAACATTTCGGATAAAATATTTAAAATAAACGGTTTGACTTATTGTCAATTTAGCTCCCGTTTTTTCTTTATAATATTTTCCGAATAATTTGTAAAGATCTACAAGATTTAATGAAGGATTATCAAAATATTTTAGGTTGGTAGAATTTCGTTTGTAATGTGAATTGTGATGTGGAATTGATTAGCAATGCTCTTCAATCATTGTTTTTTAATTTCTGTTAATTTAAGACAACTTTCGCGTACTCCACCTGCCAAATTTTTTAAAGGCTGCTTATTTAAAAATTTTTTTTTAACATTTTCAACTCTTCTTTTGCCCAAACATAGAAAAGCACAAAAAAATTTCTTACAAATCGGAACATTTTCTTCGTCAGTAAGAAATAAATATATCCAATGAATTAACCGTCTTAGTTTTTTACCTGCATTCGTTTGGATAGGATCCTTGCATTTTAACAATCCTATGAGAAACACATTTTGTTAATTATAGTTCCCGAGATTCCAAAAATTTGTATGTACTTTTTCTTGTTGCACATTTGAAAACTTTTGTTTACATTTTTTTCCACAGCAGGATTCAATCGGTTTGAAAGATCTGTCTGGGATTAGAATATCTTTAGCAATACCGTCTTTTTTAGTTTTAGACTTTGTAATGTATTCTTTTCCCTAAAGAAATAACAAATAATGCTATTAACTTCGTCATTAAAAATTTAAAATAATTACTTTAGACTATCTACATATTATATATAGTTCAGTAAAAGAATTGTTTAAAAAATCAAGAATAAAAAAAGTCATAAAATATTAAATTTTTTATTAAAATTTATTTAAAAATTGTATTGACGGTTTCCAATCGTACCTGATTTCTGGAACATTTTTTCTTATTTTTAATCCACGAATCTTCATTTCTAGTTCTTTTTCTACCTTTTTTCATTTTAATACCTTTTTCTTTTTAATTAATATTCTCAAAAATATCTAAAAATTCTCAATAATCTCAAAAAAAATGCTGTTCCAACTATTATAAGAAACAATCACTTCGCTGATTCTATGCTTTATTTGTAGAATTTCATAGAAGATGAAAAAAAAAGTTACTGTTGTGCATTTGTTTTGGTAAGATTGACTTGACCTTCACGTCGTTCGCTGCAGCGCGTACGTAGCCGGCCAGGCACGTTTTTGGGCAGCGTCAAAATTACCGCTTGGATTTTAAAACATTCATAATTTTTGAACTATTAATCCAATTGATCTACTACTTTCCAGAAAACTTCTTTGAACCTTAGTGAACAACTTTCTCACTGAAAGCTTTCCGTAGCTTAAAATTCGTTCGCTGAACGAGGCGCTTGAAAGTTAAAATTCATGATTTTTGCATTGCCTCAAAAAAAAATTAATTACTTTTTTGTTTATTACAATATTCTCGTTTTTCTTTCTTAGATAGTTTCAGAAGACTTGAACACATACTTTGTATTGGGGATATCGGGAAATGATGAAAATTGGCTAAATTAGCGCGAGTTGAAGTGAAAAAAGATTGGAATTTTTCGTTTTCAAAAAATCCGCTTTTTACCAATTATCTCAAAAACTACAAAACCTATAAATTTTTGCAAGAGGAAAAAAAGATGCGCCTTGAAATTCTCTACACGTATCAGTCTTTAAAATTGAAATTAGAAAGATTTGTAAAATTGACACTCCGGGCAATACTTCTCAGGCTGAATCCGGCCGTGTCCCCTTGGTCGCCAGCGGTTCAATTAATATTTTTTAACCTTGTTACATGCTTATTATAAACAATATCGTATCTTCCCGTGAAGAAATTTTGGTGTGGCGCCGGTCGGGACCCGCTCAGGAAAAATGTGGGCCCGATAGGGTAATCTGTCTAGCGCCAGACCATAAATGAAACGTCCTACCCGACCGGGCCCATATCAGGGCATCCAAAATGTGACCCCGATCTGGCACCTTTAATTTTTTATTTATATAATTAGTAAAATTTCAAAAGTTGTTATATTAATATTTTTCAACTTTGCATTTTACAAAACTTCGATTTTTGAATATTCTACAATATATATCATTATACATTATATCTCAGTTTCAATATACTACATTACATTATCTGTTTGTATGCCTTGAATGTATCGATAAGAGTTTGCATTTTGAAGAAAACTATTATACTTTGACAAACAATGTTCAAAGTTAGAGCTATTACACACACATAACAATGAATTTTAATTATAAATATTTTTTATTTTTCTTAATATTCGTTTGGAATGATTTTCGTTTGACTAATGCACATGGGGCACGTGGAGTGAAATTTAAAAAGTGAGGTTATGTTCGAGAAAGTATAAAAAGCATTTAATTTATAATGTTACTAATCCGGAAATTCATAATTTGGTATAAGGTAATCTATATTTTCAGAATATCAGCAACAAAATATAAAATTCTAAAAAGCTGGAAAACATTTTTTTATTCACATAAATAATAAATGCACTCAAAATCAAGACGCTTTCTCGAATATATTGCTGCAAATCTTCAGAAGCTAAAAATGAATTGTGATGTTGATTCTGGCGAATTAAAGCTTACCTTTGCCTTCATTGCGGATACAAGAAATCTCACCAACAATTTTGTGATTCCGAACTCGCAATCTACTATTTTCTTTTGGCATTTTAAGTTATATGAAAGAAAAACAATATCACGACGATAACAGAAAATTTGACATAATCTTGTCTAACATAACCCGACCCGACGTGGTTCTTAGGATTACAGAAATATTTACCTGTAATATTTACTTATTTACTTGTAATATAATAATTTGTTTGAAAGAACACAAATCTCTTATTTCTTTCAAACCTCAACGACGTTCCTTTGCTTATTTAACATTTTACTGACTTAAATAGATATTATTTTTGAAACAAGATTTTCTTACTAAGGATAATTTCTTTGAATCATGTAAATTTCCTTTGATTTAGCATTTTTTTTTCTCAATGTAAGGATTTTAAGGGTTGTCAAAGATTTTAAGGGATTTAAAAAGATTGAATATTTTCGCAGGAATTGTAGAGGATCTCAATAGATTTTAGACGTATTTTAAAAGATTCGAAAGGATTTTACGCGCTTTTATAGGCATTGCGGGCAGTAACTCCATAAAACAAAATAGTTGTGCGAATCAACAAAGTAGCAGCGGCATGTTTTACGAACCAAAATATGGGCCCTACTGTAGCTATTTTTCCACTGCAGTCAATCAAATGAAATTGTTTTGATTCCGGAATATGATAGCAAATTCATGAATTAGAACCTTAGCTTTCAAGCAAGGAAAGAAAGTAGGCAGATTAGCAGAAAGCGAGAGACGCATATTACAAGTTAATCGCATACGAGTAATGATTGTAGTAGCGCATGTAGAGTAATCGTTAATACGTGGTGCGACAGTTATATGTTCGATACTTCGCGCGTTTCTTCGCGTTGCTTCCGCAATGATTTATCCACATGACTTACTGTGCCCGTTACATACTTTAAAGATATCAAAAGCACGTGGTGACCTAGTTTTTAAGTCATTGTGCAGAATACCACAGCAGCGTATCAATGATGTCATCGAAACGTAATTGCATAAACGCTGATGATAGAACAATTCATAACTTCATAACTGACCCAGGTATTACTAACGACACGTCCACATTACGTCAATGCAATTTCATTCCAAAGAAAGCTGACATTAGCTATTTACTGACATTTTTTCAATAATAACTTAACGTCCGATCATTCTTCTTTTTTCTAAAAATAGAAAGCTTTATTCAGTAAGTAAGCTATTAAACAATTCAGTAAAATCATTAGTAGATTTTCAATATTCCTCTCAAGTACATGGAATATTGGAATTCTGCAAGGCTTTTGTATTTGGTTTTACTATCTGAGATGTTAAAAAGCTGGCATCATTAGTCGGTCATGTGGTGAAGCTTTTAGTGAATGCCGGTTGTGTCATCTATTGTGAACTTGTGGAAAAATTATGATTATTACAGGCTTGTCCACATTATTATATTATACCATCAAGCCAAATCCCTTTCGGGGTGAGCGTGAGAAAGGGAGTAATGTGAGGGAGGGGGTATAGATTTTTAGATTGATCTAAAATCCCTGTATTGCTTATTTAAACGACACGTTCGTTCCACAACACTGCATCGACCCAGGTCGCCGATCGATCTCTCTAGCGATCATCCCTAGTGAAGAATCTCACAAAATCATTATGTGAAGCTCCCCACCTGGGCCGATTAGTATTCATGATCTTTTATCTCAGGCGTCATTAATGCCACTAAAAATATCCTTAATGCATTCCTTATAAACTATTTGTTGCCACACTTTCCTGTCTTGGCATACCTCTGTAGCTTCCTTCACGCTCTTGCATGTCCAAATCATTTTAACGAATTTCTTTCATATATGTCAACTAGTGCCTCCTCTAAACTAAATTCTGTGAGGATTATCTCATTACTCACTTTGTCCATTAGCGATTTACCGCACATCTGGCGCAGTTATGGTGTGGATTGTTTAAAACAGTGAGAAGTTGGTCCAAATTTTTTTTCGTCGTTTTCATAATATCAAAAGCAAGAACCACAGTCTTAACCCGTTTTACGTACATTTTTTTTTCTTTTTTCTATCCCTACAATTTAAAAAGTCTCCTAAAAAATCGATAATCGAAAAATTGCACCCAGTTTCCCATTTTTTTACAAGATTTCAATTTATTTTTTTAAGAATGCTTCAAGACATTAGAAAGCAAATCGCTTTAAATGAGTTTATTTTTGATGATACGCACAAATTTAAACTTTTCTGAAACGATTTATCTGTTATTTTTGTTTAATTTGAAGGACATCGTCGACAGCGAAGAAATCGCGAACCATTCAATCGAGAAACTGGTAAATAAGGACATTTTTCACGGAAACAGGGAAATGAATTCTTTGAAATAAAATTAATTTAGTTACCAATATTAAATTCCAATTCAAATGCTTCAAATTCAACCAAACAGATGAATCTTAAACATAAAATGATGAATTTTGAAACGAAAAATGAATTTTTAACTAAGTACCCAGTGAGCACAACCGTTAAAGAACATCTTTAGAACGGCTTAAAAATGTTTGAATAACGTCTTTTGACTTGTACGTCCAAAAAACGTTTTAGGACGTTCCAATTACGTTCTAAAATTTTATGTCCACTGGCTAGTTAATATTTTAACCAGGTAGTTGAATTGTCAATTAAAAAACATACATTCTCAACGAAAATTTCAACAGTTAATATTTCAACCCAAATTTTCAATAAAAAAGGGCTACAAAACAGTTAAACTTTCAACCCGAAAACAAAAACAAATTTTGAATAAAAAAGTTAAATTTTCAACCAAAAAAGATTCTTCAGTTATGATAGAACTGCCAACTAAATGGTTGAATTTTTCATCTGAAAAGACCAATGTTCTACAAAACAATTAAAATTTCAACCGGAAATTATGACTTTTCAACATAATATGGGGTCAGGTTCTATGAACAGGATTTCATTCCGGAACACGGACATTTTTTTGGTAAATGGTGAAACATATCACATTCCATTGGATTGGTGCTTTCCTGTATATTTAAGATGTAAAAGTGTTCTTACAAAAATTAAAGTAGACAAAATTCTGCGTAAAACTAAAAAAACCTGACTGTGTTCTATCACCAATAGTCTAGGAGTTACGGCCTTTCACAGAACCCCGATTTTTTCCAAAGTTTTGGCAAAAAACCTCATGTTTTTTTTTCTTTCTCTGTAGCTCGGAGGCTGATTGCCAGATCTAAAATTTATCAACAGATGAATTAAAGTAGACGTAAATACATGTAATTAAAAAAAACCATTGTCCTAACTACGATAGATCGCGAGTTAGCATCTGCCAAAGGTGAGCCATTTTGAACTGAATTTACAGGCAAATGTAAATAGCTCGTTTCGAGGTATTCTCAGAAGAAACTTCCCAGAGAATGAATACAAGAGGACTTTATTCTGCGTAAGTTCAAAAAAAGGTTCCTACCCATAATAGGTCACGAGTAAATGACCTTGCAAGGCTAGATCGCACCGCGGAACAAAACTACGACCATTTTCTTAACATATAAGCTTTTGAGTCAAGTAATAGTGACCAATAAATTATTTAATTATCAAATCGATAATAATCAACCACTTTTAATAAATAAATAAATAATTGTTTAAATAAATAAATTTCCATCGCCCATAAAATGTGCATTTTTCGGAATTTGTTAAAAAAATTTCTTATAAGGATGCTTTTAATAGATCAAAAATAAATATTTAATCATTTTTGATCAATAAATACACAATTGTTTCAATAAATAAATTTTCATCACTCATCAAGTGTGCATTTTTTAGCATTTTTTTTACTGAGATTGCTATTATGGACATTTATTATACATTAAAAAACATTATTTCATAATTTTAAATAAATAAATAATTATTTAAATAAATAAATTTCCGTCACCCATAGGATGTGCAGTTTTTACTGAAATTACTCTTCGGGGAGTTTATTATAATTAGCAAAATACCACTCTACTATTAGAAATACTTTTTTTACATTTTTGATACATTGTTAATAATAATTTCTCCTTGTAATGTTTATTTCTCTGAAATATTATTTTGCTTATGTACTCATACTCGTTTCCAAAGCACTTATGAGGTAGAGTATTCAGCGCTTTTTCCATTCTGATCATTTATGATTGAGAAAGTATTAGAATTATCGGAAATTTGGCATCACACTTTTTCAACGATTCTCCACGTTTCGAGACCCCCTGAATCCGAAAGTCAGGTTTTCACGATGGCGTCTGTCTTTCTGTCCGTTCGGCCGTCCGTCCGTAAACACGATAACTCTCGAAAAAATGAACGAATCAAATTCATCTTTGGCACACTTTTTATAGATCCTAAAAGAAAGGACGAGTTCCTGAACCAGCAATTTTTGATAGAAATTAAAAAAATGAGCGCGTTTTGAAAATTTTTGTGACTACTTTTTTCTGAATTTGAAAAATCTATGTACGGATATTTATAGTATTAAAAAGAACAAACAATTTATCCTCATTACTTTTTTTGATAAAAAGGAAATGATCAAAGTTATAGCGTTTTCAAATTTTTTTTAATCAACCGAAAATAAAAATTTAAAGACGAAAAACGCACGATGTGAAAAAAAGTCAAAAGAAGAAAAACATTTTTTTTGAAAGCCCTACAAGATTATCATAATCAATTTTTGGATTTTCTTCAAAAATCGAAATTCGAATTTTAATTGCACAAAAAATAATGGAAAATAAAAAAATTCCATTTTGTGGACAAACTATGTACGATACGAAAAAAGATGAATTAACAAAAATGGTTATCCCAAAAATGATCTACAATTTCGTTAAGAATCACTTCTTGATAGTACGCGTACTTTTTATTTTATTCGGGAAAAATAACGTTGAAAAAAATTTTTTTTAATGTGCGGAAAAACGACGAAAGTTGCGAGAAAAAAATCCAACAATAGCTGTTTACAAATGTCTGTCGGAAATCGAGTGCGCATCGCGAGTGCCACGATGAGAATGTGCACCTCAAAGCCTACAGAGCTTTGAGAAACTTAATATATGACTATTCGTAATTAAGTAGACAATTCAGAATATGAAGACGCATATAAATACTGCCATCTAAAAGGGATCTTTTTGATAAAGTTTTTTTCAAGCATTCCAAATGCAAGGAATAAATATCCGAGCGCGAAGCACGAGGTAACCTATTATCGAGCGCGAAGCGCGAGATTCAACCGTCGCGCGCCCTAGGCGCGCTGAAACTTGCAAGCGAAGCGAGCCGCGCGCGCAGTGCGCGATGAGAATGTGCCTGCGAAGCCGGCAGTTTTTTCTTTAAGGTGTTATCCCCAAGCAGATACTTGTTTATTAAAAATAATGAAATAACAATTATTAATTTATAATAAACTTCCATAATAGCAATTTCAGTCGAAAATGCTAAAAAATGCTCATTTGATGAGCAATGGAAATTTATTTATTTAAACATTTTTTATTCATTGATTAAAAATGATTAAATATTTATTTTTGATCTATAGTAAGCGTCCTCAATAGAAATTTCATTTAAAAACGCCGAAAATACACATTTTATGTGTGATGGAAATTTATTTGAGCATTTATATATTTAGTAATTAGAAGTATTTGATTATTGTTGATTTTATAATTAAATAGTTTATTGATCACTATTTCTTGACTTAAAAACTTATATGTTAAGAAAATGGTCGTACTTTTGTTTCGCAGTGCGATTTAATCAAAGAATTGATTGAAGGTACACTTTGCACTCGTGACCTATTAGGGGTATGAACCTTTTTTTGAACTTACGCAGAAGTAAGCCCCCTTTCATTTATCTTCCTAGAACATTCTCGTGTGAGCTATTTACGAAAAACTGATCTCTGGGTATTTACCTGTAAATTCAGGTTGAAATGGGTCACCTTTGGCAAGTTCTAACTCGCAATCTATTAAAGTTAGGACAATAGTTTTTTTTATAATTACAGATATTTGCGTCTACTTTAATTCATCTGTTGGCCAATTTTAGATCTGGCAATCAGGATCCGAGCTACAGAGAAAGAAAAAAATGTGATTTTTGGCTAAAAAATTTGAAAAATCGGGGTGCTTTGAAAGGCCGTAACTCTTAGGCTATTAGCGATAAAACAACGTGCTTTTATAGTTTTACGCAGAATTTTGTCTACTTTAATTTTTGTAAGAGCACTTTTATCTTTTAAATGAACAGGAAAGCACCAATCCAATTGCATGTGATATTTTGCACTTTTTCTCCAAAGAGTTTCCGTGTTCCGTGACGAAATCCTGTTCACAGAACCTGACCCCTTATTATCCACCCCCAAATAAAGTACTTAAAAGAAGAAAACTACTGCCCCAGAAATTACCAGATTTTCACATGTTTTCCGACCAGATGACTAGACTAAATCCTATTTCCGTGGGCAGAGGCTGTGAAGGCTGCACCCAGAAAAAAGTTTTTTTTTTAATCAAAGAAACTTTCTTTAAATCAAAGAAATTCTAGTATGGATATGCGGTCAACGAAACGTGTGTGTGTGTGTGGCTACAGTAAATTTAACGCAAGCTGGACGGTATATGGTAAAAGCCTATATTAACGCTCACTTTTCCAGGGGCGTAATAGGCGCTACCATGGTGGTATCGTAAAAAAATATTTTTTTAGACAAGAATACCAGATTAAGTACCACTCAATATCATTAATAGATGTACATAACAGTAAAGTAATATTTAATTGCACTTTCTATGAAATTACCCGATCTCTTTTTGTATTACAAAGCACAGATGCATTAAAGTAATATAAAGATGCAAACAAATGTGTGTTACATTGTTGTTGACTATAATAGGATCAGCGTGAATCGAGGCGTGAACGGACACATGCGTAGTCTAAACTCTAATACGTACGTTCTCCCTGGCGCGAAGAAAATACATAGTGTTTATCATTACTATTCAGCTTGTTCCCCACGTACTTTCCATTATGTTTTCTTACTAGATCTTCCTTTTTCCTTATTTGTAAGCCCGGGGCCTTTTAGTTTATTAAGTATAATTCTATTAATTGTAGTGATTAATAATTCACTTGTGTACGAGAAGTTCTAGGCCATTGATATACCTACGTAATTAAAAATAATTCCTGGCTCTTTCGCATTTCCCTGTTCACAGTAAAAAAAAGTGTTCAAAATGATACCGAAATCAATATCATTTTGATATGCAACAAAAATGATACCGAATTTAAGGGCATTTTGATCGGCCGGAGTGAATGAGCGACTTTTGAGATCATAATGATCTAATTCGGGATCATGCATAAAGTAAAACCAAGATGGCTGACATTCTTAGGGTACTTTATCTCATGTGCAAGCTTTTTGTAGTTTCTGATCGTGCAGTTTACTTGAAAAGTTAAAAAAATAATAAAATCTGATATTAGAAGCTATCACCTGTTAAGTGTAGTTGTCACCTGTGTGCGGTTAGATACAATTTTAAGGTTATGTCGTTATGACACAGGCGGCAAGCATTTGCGGCCATTTTGTTTAGTCTGACAAATGAACCAAAAAATAAGATCAAATTGATCCAAATAGACAGATCATTATTATTCCGAGAGTCAAATGATCGCTGACGTAAAATGCTCTGCAACAAAATTGATCCCTTTTTTCACTGTGTTTCGTACACTCAAATTAGGATTTCTGCTAGAAGAAATTGTTGGCAGTAATTTTTTTTTCGAATATTTTTATGAGAAAAATTAGTGACTTGATATTAAAAAGTTAATATGTGCAAATATATTAGAGAAATATAATAGAGATTTTAAGAATAGGTGTCTGAATAAATTATTGGATGAGCACCGGTGCATTATGGGAGCAGCGAAAAAAATGGCGACAGTCTAATCGGGATCAGTGGCAGTTCAGATTTAATTTAGATTTACTTTTATTTACTTTACAATATTGACATCCTAATGCATTATACGGATTTCAGGGAAATTTATTTTCTCAATACTAGACGAAAAATTGGCTACTGTAAGTTAATATATTTCTAGAGTTAAATGTTTTTCAAATCTAAAGATAATAAAATTATACACAATCTGTCAAAAATAATAAAATTTCCAAATTCGAAATTTTGTCCAAATTACTGATTACGGGAACAATTTATATAAAGGAAGTAAATGTTTAGCTCAAACTTACTAAACGTTTTACCTAATCTAAGCGGACACTTTCTTTGAGTTTAACATATTTTCGATTCACTCGTTCGCCTCAAGAATTTTTTTCCGTGCAGAGAGTCGATTTCTTCGTCAACTCTCAAATTACGGTTATTGTTCGTAAGGACGTTCTAATAAAATCCTAAAACCCTTCTTTCTACAAGAATTGTGAAATTTTTGTCATTAACAAAAAACGAAAAATTAGTACATTTTCTTAAGAAGTTTTTGTGGATTCTTGCTTTCTTTGGAGAAATGCTTAAACATGTTTAAGAAGTGATTTGTAAGAAATCAAATTATCTTCAAAATGAGCAGTCATCGAATCCTCTGTGACTAATAGTTTAAAAGTTATGAATAGAGAGCGAATCAGCTTGAAGTTATTTGACGAGTACAGCTCCGCTCTCACCAGTAGCAAGCCTGCGCTCGCACGCCGTGCTAGCATGTTGCTTCGTGACCCCCTCTCTGTAGAACAGATTGTTCTCCGCATATAAGTATAAATCTGTGATCGCCAGCTTACTTTGCAATTGTGCTAATCTGCTCTCTAGTTATAAATTTGTTAATCAACGATACCTTTCTCTCTATTAAGTCTCAGCTTAGGGTGGAGGAACACTTTTTTTTAAACAGTGATAGTTATTGATAAAAAGGACAGCCGAGATGAGAAAAAATTAGGACCGAGCTGAGCTCGCCAGTTTACTTCGCAGTTTTACTAATCCGCTCTTTAGTTATAATTTTTTTAATTAACTATACCTTTTTCTCCATTAAGTCTTAGATTAGGGTGAGTAAACACTTTTTTTATATTAATAGTTTTTGAAAAAAAATTAGAAATGAACTGTGCACACGAGCTTACTTCGCAGTTGTGCTAATCCGCTCTCTAGTTACAAATTTGTTAATTAACGATACTTTTTTCTATTAAGTATTAGATTAGTGTGGGGGAACACTTTTTTAAAATAATAATAGTTACAAAAAAGGAAGAACCGAGATGTGTCGCCAGTCTACTTCGCAATTGTATTTTATAGTACATAATATTGTTTAAACAATTTTCATAAACAATAGGATTAAATAGCACTAAATAATTATAAAATAATATCTAAAAACGCTGATCACAATTATTAGCTTATGATTGGTGACAATTTTATTCCATTTTTAGCCACTGATTGTTTAAAATTTAATTTAAGATATAGGAAGAAACGTCGAATTTATAACCGTTAATTCATAAAGAAAAACATTCCTTCAAGTTTGTACATACATATTCCCTCTAGAAAACATGCTCCTTTCTGAGACGTTAATACTACATGATTATACTTAAATTGTCAATAAATAAATAAAACAGCATTTATTGTGCGTCCTACGCGCAATAATAAAAAAAAATGCTGCCACCAATTCGTTCTAGCAAAGGCCCTTTTTCGTCTAATTTGGCTGTTCTAATTATTGTGTTCAAGACTTCAAGCTATCATAAAGTGTTTTCTTATTACTAAAACATTTTCGCATGCTGAAAATATTTTTCTATTATAGAATTCTTTTTCTATGGAACGTAAAATGCAACGAGTAAAAGTTGTTTTAACGGCCAGACTTATATATGTATCTATATATACTTTTTTTAAAATATTTTTCGTTGTATAATTAAAGAGGGTTTGAT
The DNA here is from genome assembly GCF_010883055.1 of Belonocnema kinseyi. Lineage (NCBI taxonomy): Eukaryota > Metazoa > Arthropoda > Insecta > Hymenoptera > Cynipidae > Belonocnema > Belonocnema kinseyi. The sequence continues at coordinate 94,869,113 of NC_046659.1, read as the reverse complement.
GTGCCAAGAAAATATATGGGTGAAAAAAATCTCATTTAAAACATCCCTCGGTTAACACGAGACTCTAATTGTACATACTTAGGATTTTAGAGTAGGCATCACCTTGCTCAAAGAAACGCCTCGAGGAAATTAATTTAAATGCCAAGCAGGCACCTTCCGCCTTATATTTCTGTAATCATCCCATTTGGAATCACTTTAATCATCTTCTCAAAGCGCTGCCACTTGAGCGACCTCCGCGTTTGATTTATTCTTATAAAAAAGGAACAAAATTCCTTGAGACTATTCCTAGATTAAAAATTCTTTATACCTAATATAGCGCCTGAATAATATTACAGACAAAAATGAGAATGCTGGATCTCAAAAACAAAATGATGGAAATCAAAATTGGAACTGGTGTGAATTGATAAAAACCTTAAACTCGCGCGTTAGCAAAATGTGCTCTAAAAAATTCTTATTTACATAGTTTCATATTTCGGTGTTCGTCATTTTTTACATTCTCATCCTAAGGAGAAGGTATTGGTTTTATGCAAAATTTGAGTTAGTCGGTTTACATCAAATCGTCACGTTTGAATACGACCTGAGTCAAAAAAAACAACAATTTTTCTAAGCTTTCTGTATGTATGGGGTCTGTAATACCCCGTCACAGTATGTATGCCTGTATCCGGACCGATACCTTCGTAAGACTAATCTGATTAGATTGAGCGTTCGCACACGTTTTTAAAGCATAAAAAATGACGTCTTCGTTATCCAGCTATTTTGGATAACAATTTAAAAAATAGAGCATTTAAAGAATTTCCTAAACCATTTTTTTAAATATTTGAAAATTGCATATACGGCTCTTCGTAGTGCTCAGAAATTCGAACAATTTATCCTAAGGACTTTTTTCGATAAAAATAAAATTATCAGAGTTATAGTATTTAGAAAATCTAAAAAAAAAGAAAAGGATCATTTTATGCCAAACAACGCACGATATGGAAAAATGTCTAGAGCATAAAAAAGTTGCTTTTTGAAAGCCGTACAAGTTACGAAAAAATAAATAGTCGAAAGTTGTTTACCCCAAAAAGAGCTACAAATTTGTTATTAATCATTTTTTGATAAGACGCGTAGTTTTTGTTTTAATCGTGAAAAATTACATAAAAATTAAGCAAATTAAACGCTTGGACAAAAAGACACAAGGTAAATAAACTGTTTTTTAACATAATTGTTTATACCTTTAGAGCTAAAAATTCGATTTTCAAAGAGCGAGAGGTAAATACATTAGCGATCGTAAATTGCACGATAAATAAATTATCGAACGCTAAGCGCGACAATCATCCAGGTGCGTGCCCTAGACGCGCTCAACCTTGAGACAGATTTTGAAAAATGTTTTAGAGATCCAAATTTTTACAGATTTTCAATTATAACGCTTTTTAGATGATAACTTATGTTTAATGGACTTTGCTCGCTAATTCTGAATTAGTTAAATTTAACTAATTAAATTGGTTACTTTCATCTAACCAATTCAATTAGTCAAACGCTAGACGTGGCGTGCCACGGGTCGCCACGGCGAACGGTGGCGAAACTACTAATTCGTTAGTAAAAAATCTACCAATTGATTAGTCAAAATTTACTAATTGATTAGTCCAAAATGAGACGCTTTCAGAGAGACGCGCATGTCCGTAACGCAAATGTTTATTTCTAAGACATCACTTAAAATCGTTTTTTTTTTTAAATTGCACGATGACATTTATTTTTAATACGTGGCACATGTCGCAGCGAAGAAAAGAACTATTAATTAAACAACAAAAGTACAAACTAGAGAACCTTTACTAAAAGCAAAAAGCCCCTATTTTTTCTAAAATTGAGCTGGTGAACCACTGTAATCCCTGTTGCAATATAAAAAACTGAAGCGAGCTTCTCATATATATTTATTTTAAGCTCACTATTTTTCCGCTTTAATCGAAAAGTCCGGGGCACTTCTCGTCAATATCCGTGATAGTCCGTGTCTTCTTTGAAGTCCACTTTCTCGCCTATTCTTAAAAGTCTGTTTTATTAACAAAATAATCTTTTCTTTTTCTGCGTTAACGACTTGACAGTGGTAATGCTGAGAAATTCACTGATAAATTGGTAGTTCTTAGAAATGACTAATAAAAATTAGTCATTTTTTTGACTAATTCAATTGGCAAGGTATAAACAATAGCCTGTTGACTAATTCATTAGTCAAAACCATGAAAGTAACTAATTTTTCAGTCAAAATTGAGTTTACTGATTGAATTATTTACATTTTAACTAATTCAGATTTAGCGAGTGTTCTCAACAAAAAAATTAATCTATAAATGGAGAGAAATTTCGGGAGATTAATTCACGGCACTGCTGCTGGATTTTATCTCGCTTTGGCGCAAGAACTAAGATCTCGGAACCCTTTCTTTTAAAGTACATAGGTCTCGAAGTTTCAGGCATTAGGCGACGCTCATTTGGTCTCAGGTCTCGAATTCTATGTTTTTAGATCACAAAGTCCGAGACCTTAAAGCACGTACAAATGGTAGATCTAAAGTCAAGCGCTTCCGTGAATTAATCTCTTGAAATTTCTCTCTGCGTAAGATTGACAAAAGAATTGTATCAGGCATATGATGCTTTTCTACTGGTAAAGATTAATTAGATCAAAATTTGATGAGCCTGGGAAATCATAAATGTAAACAGTATTTCTTAAATGTAATGTGTTTCAATTTTTGATTTCCCAGTAAGATAATAAGAAAGTGAATTCAATATACGTTGTGTACCCTGAATGCAAAACTCATGTGTACTTTTCACATGACTATTTATTTTTATTGGGAAGAAATTGTTAACAAAATAAGAACTACATGTTGAAATTCCATGAGGAAAATGGAACCCGGGACTGCGTGGGCCGAGAGATGTCGACGGTGCGAGAAAAATCGTTTAATGTCAGCATAGTACTCATTGACTTTCTAAAAACAGGCTCAGAATGACTGGATCAAAGTAGGTATTGTTTCAGTCAGAGGGAAATTTTTGAGGTGTGTACCTGTCACGAATATAGGGTCAAAGATTGCAAAACTAATCAATTTATGCACGGTTTGTTGAAAATTTGTATACTGAAATAACAGAATTTGCTCGCCATCGCTCAGAATTTTCACCTTATTTGTTGAACATTTGTCTCTTTTGTTTGAAAGTTCAACTAATTGGTTGTAAATTGATCTTTTTCAGTAGAAAATTCCTCTTTGTACCGAAAATTTAACTATTTGATTAAAAGTTAAACTTTTTATTGAAAATGCATCTCTTTTGCTTGGAACTTCAAATATTTGGTTATAAATTCATCCTTCCGTTTTGAAAATGAACTATTTTGTTAACTTTAAATTTTGACTTGAAATTTAAAGAATATGGTACCTATACATTAATGGTATTTAAAAGAGTCTGTTCCTCTATATTTCTGCTATCCTTTTTTTTTAGAAATCACCCTATTTCCCCGTTTTGGAAGCATTTTGGGGCTGTGAAGATGTTTAAGTCGACACACTAAAAATAAGCAATTTCTCACGAATAATTTCATTTACCAATTTCATATTCATTTATCATTTGATAGAGCCAGTTACTGAATTAAAGATCGTTTGTTTCTTTAGAAGAGTCGACTTTTTATAAAATGATAAAATCGATAGTATTTATAAATCAAAGCTTAATTTTTAGGGCATGAAAACAATGGCGATTTAACAGTGGGTACAACTCTTTTGCACCCAAGTCTTCAATAAGTGACCTTGCGTGACAATCGATTCTGTAAATTCGCACTCTCGGCTTTCTCGGTTCTCCAATGAAGACCAACTTTCTCGCCCTCGCCTGATTGCACAGTTCAGTTAAACATCACTTTCATATCATGAATGTTGACCAGCAATAATACACACAATGCATTGTGTTATCGCTCAAATACACAATTTATAAAATGTCTTCATCAATGTCTGCTTTATACTATCGATAAAACATGCATACATTGTATTGTACTTAAAGAGGAACCATTTTGAATTTTTAACTTTTAAAATTGCCGTTTAAATTTTTTTTATAAAAACGCTCAATAATTTACGCATATAAAATGGAAGCTTCTGACAAATTTCAAGTGAGCAATTTTAAATTAAATGCTGTTAAGTTTGTAAAATTAAAAAATTAAAACTTTTATTGGTTGTACAGTTTAAAGATTCAGAAATTTTAAATACTAGGTATCATATTCAATTCAGAAACAATCAAAATTTAACGATAACGTATAACGTTAGCCCTGAATAACATGGGAAAGGGGTTTAAGTTACGGAAATTTCCGTAACCACACAGTACGTTTTTTATTATTCATTACATATTTTATTATTCATTAAATATTTTGGTATTCATTATTATATGTTTTTATTGCAAAATTTAAGACTGCCCGAAATCGATATTTAATATTGACCCTTTTTACATTCTCATCATTTATGATTGAGAAAGTATTAGAATTGTCCGAAATTTGACACCACAGTTTTTCAACGGATCTCCGCGTTTCGAGACCCCCTGAATCCAAAAATCAAGTTTTTACGAAGACGTCTCTACGGATATTTATAGAAATAAAAAGGGTAAGCAATTTATCCTCACGACTTTTTCCGATAAAAAGAAAATTCTCAGAGTTATAGCATTTTCAAAAATTTTCAAATTAACCTAAAATCAAAATTTTAAGGCAAAAAACTCACGATATGAAAAAAGTCAGTAGAAGGAAAACATTGCTTTTTGAAAGCCCTACAATATTATTATAATAAATTTTTGGATTTTCTTGAAAAATCGAAAAATCCAATTTTGATTGCACAAAAAAGGCTGAAAAATAAAAAATTCAAATTTGTGGTCAAACTATCGAGGATACGAAAAAAGATGAATTAACATAAATTGTTATCCCCCCAAAGATCTGCAATTTCGTTAAGAATCACTTCTTGATAGGACGGGTAATTTTTGTTTTATTCGTGAAAAATAACATTGAAAATATAAAAATAAAATAAAAATGTGTGGAAAAACGATGAAAGTTAGCGCGAAGCGCGAGGTCTAATTATGTCCGAGGTAGCCCATTATCGAGCGTGAAGCGCGAGATCCAACCGTCGCGCGCCCTAGACGCCCTGAATGTTTTATGGCTGAAACTCGTACACTCCCTTGTCCTCAATACATTATGAAATTCTAAAAAAATATCTCTTTAAAGTTTTTGCCTATCTTGTGTTATTTTTCAAATTTGTTCGAAAGTGTGTGAAAAATTCTTAAAGATTTTTTCCCTAACAATGCAAGTTTTTGTTGCGGTGAAAAATAGAAAAGGATTGTTAAATTATACTCTTCTTTATTTTCTAGACACTAACAATTGTATTGTTGAGGAAAAAATCATTTCTTAAGGGAGTACCCTCGGTAGTAGAATTAAAAATAAGAATCGTTTGATATATGGATGATAGGTGTATTAAAGTGCACTGAAGCTCTGTTTAAAATTTTCGAACCTTTTAGAGCTTTATAATTAAAAATCAATTATTGAAAATGACATGCGGTCTCATAAGACGTACTGCTTTTAGTATATAAAAGATTGAAAAATGAAAAAATTCTGAAATTTTTCTGACACGTATAGAATGTTATCCGACATCCATATTAACTTCGAAAAGCACCATTCAAAGCCTATAAGAATAGAAGAAAAATTATTTATACCGTTAATGTACGACTGACGTCAGCAAACTGAAAATATGGCAACGTTTCATCCGTTCCACGTGCTCTAGTTTTTGCGCGAATTTCGAAAAACACGCGTGCTCGCACTCAACATTGTCAAGCTTATGACTGTGACTGTGAGTCAATACCAAGTCGAAGCTTTCCCTCAACAGGCTTGCTACGTTCCGAGGGTCTTTCCTAAAAGAGTTTATCAATATTTTCGCCAAAATATCGAAAATAACCTGAGATCAAAAAAAGTGACAAGAGATAGTTTTTTAGAACTTTTTTAGAAAATAATTTTATTTCTTTAACATTTTTCATATCATGCGGCGTTTTGGGGAGAAAAACGTGAATTTTTGTTTTTGACACAAAAATGTTTTCTTCTCACCAAGGCGCGAGTGTAGATTTAATCGGAAAAAATCGTGAAAAAACGATGAAATTTTGATTAAATTAACTTTAAATATTTTCAGAAAAAAACTATACTATACTATATTAAAAAATCTTATACTTTCAACATAAATTGTTATTATTTTGTTATAATCTCTGTTTTATGGCGAGGAGCACAGAAAAAACGAAATATAAAGTTTGCGTCAATTCCAGGTGAAAGATTCGCCGCAACCAAAATTAACCTTGCCGGATAAACTTTACATTAATCGAAGATAATTTCCGATTTTTAACCTTGCCAGGATAATGTTTTGCCTCATAATCACTCCATTTTTATTCGAGATGTAGCGAGAATCGCGACGCTGGTACTAACTATCGTCGTTTAACTTCATTAAATTGGAGAGAAATGGGGATTCCCATCTGTCAGTTGTCTTTGTGCTTTTTGCTAAATGCAGCGCCGGATTTACCAAGGGGCACTGTAGGGCTAATGCCCCAGGGGGCCGAGAGGCCCCTTACTCCAGAAAATTAATAAAGTTTACAGCAGAATTGGGATTTTCTCTGCTCTTAAGAGGGCCCCTTCGAGGTTTAGCCCAAGGCCCCGAAAAATGTTAATCCGGCGCTGGCTAAATGGTATTATAAATAAGTTCTAATTCGTCTACAATAGTGTAAGTTTTTTCGGAGGAGATAGTATATCAATAAGAACAATTCTTTTTCTTTTTTCTGTTGCTTAATCTACATGTTTTACCGAAATCAAAGACGAGGTGAAAATTATTCTCCTAACCTGGGTGAAACTTTCGCCGAAATGTATTTAATTTTTAACTGTTGCAAGTGTTAACTGCAACAAATTTTAATTTTTTTTTTTGTGTTCTTTTAAATCTGGTGTCCTGATTTAGAACTCGAATTCACTCATACTTTGCCGTTTTCCCATTGCTGCTAAGGACGCCGTAGCAGACGACAGCTTTTATTCCATCGTAGGATAAACTTTCGCCAAATAGCATGTAAACTTTACCAGCGTGAAATTTTACGTGCAACAAAATTTAACTTCAGTTTTTTTCTGTGAGGTAAGATATGCATCTTCTTATATCCTTTAAAACCAACCAATTTTAGTTAGAAATAATTCTGTGACTTGGGCATAGACGGTCTGCGTGATTTGATATGAAACTGGTTAACAGAATCAATGTGCAACTTGGGAAAATCTCACAAACATTATTCACAGCAGTCAGGAAATTCCGAAGTATTATATAATCTATGATCCATATAGCCATAAATACATTTGTGAAAAGTTGGACGATTTCCGCGTGTTTCCGTTGGTATTTCGTTAGTATAATGGTATCTTTGCCTGGGGTACGCCAATTTTCGAAAATCGTACGTGTATGCCTCCCAATTTGCATAAAATATCGTCTGTAACTTCACAGCAACAATTTGACAGCCTCGTTCGCTATTTTTAGTACTCGAAACCACCATGTTATGAGCCTGAAAAGTGAGCGTTATATAGCCTTTTACCGACAAGTGTCATAAATAGTTCCACAAACGGCCACCGAACCACGTTTAAAATTTCGAGTTATACGTGGTTACCAACCACAGCTCGAGCAAACGACTGCAACGTCAGTCGTATGTTTTAAAGACTCACTCTGCAGACGGCCCTGCAGTCTCATCAAATGCTGATTTCGAATAAAATATCGTACATCCCTCGCAGTGTTATACGCGTCTCTTCATGTGGAGGTCAATGTTCGAAGGACGGCTTGTAAAAACATGGTAGGCCGGGCTTTTACAACTGGCCATGCAAACATTGATCTCCTCGTAAAGACGTGCCTAACACTACTTGTGAGGTAATATAATATTTCATAACTTACTGCTGACATAAAGTGGGTTCTATTCCTGTCTTACAATTAAATTCTTAATAATATGTAAGCGGCCCCTTTATATTATTATAAAATATACGGTCCCATT